>NC_037689.1:19795083-19872583 GCF_003255815.1 Theropithecus gelada
ATAATACCTGCCTCCCACCGGCCTCACATGGAAATTATACCTTTCTTCAGTCACACCTCTTCTGACATGGATTTCAGTGAAAGTAATTTATGTGGGAGGCGATCCTAGGAAGCACGGGTAGGGGGTGGGATATAGGACAGGGGAGGGAAGACAGCAGTTCAGGGTGTGCTAGCAAGCAAATTGCTGTGAGTGGCTGAGGCTCAATTCCACAGGGTAACTCCGGGAATTATTGTAGAACATGTGCCTCACAGTTATCCCATTCACAGGCAAGGGAGCAGAGGTATTTATCCTCCACCTCCCATCAGTCTCTGGTTGGGGGGCTGCTCCTGGGGTGCTGGTAATTCCATGGCACATCTGGCCTTCTGATAGGTGGACAGAGCTGCCTTTGACCAGAGAAGCCCTCAGGCAAAGAGGTACAGGTACTGTCAGCTGGGAGTTAGGACGATGTACACTGATGGGGAAAGGGTGAGGTGCAGAATCAGCTATAAACCCCGTTAGCATATTTCAACTGTTCCCCTCATTCACTACTTACTGAACTCTGCCTTCTTTAATTTAAGCAATTAAAATATTTCTTAATCATATTTTAATGTTTAACAACACTTCCATGAGGTCCTCACCATGACAGTCAAAGTCCTCTGCCACACAGCCCAAACCTCACTTACTTAATCTCTCTGTGCCTCAGTTTCCTCATCTGAAAACAGGGATACTAACAGCATAGTGTCCTGAGGATGAAATGAGTTAACTGTTAAAAAATACTTCAACCAGTGCCTGGCACATAGTAGGCATGAGGTAAGTGGTAGCTATTACTCTAACTTCTGGGTGTGCGTACCTCTCAATGGTGCCCAGACAGGCTGTTCTCAGCAGCTGAGCTCACTCTTGACCAGCCATACACTGCATCCATGTTCTTACACATGCTGAGAATGCCTTCCCTGCATTGCACTGAATCTTCTGTTCATCCTTCAAATCTCCAGCCACATGCACATGCCATGTGCATACATGCTATTCCCCCTCTCTGGAAGGTTCTCACTCACTCTCTTCAACAAACTAACTTCTTTACCTTCAGCCATTTCCTTAGGCAAACCCCTGACCTTCCAGATTGGGTCACGTTCCCCATGATATCACTCTATACTTCCTTTTCTAGGTACTTATCCCAATTCTCCTTAGATTATTAATCAGGTAACTGGAGGTTTAATGTTCATTTCCTCAGCTAGAACATAAACTCACCAAAGGAGGGATCAGCTCTGTCTTGGTTATCATTTATGGCAAATACAGTGGACTGGCTTGTGTGATAGGTAGCCAGGGTTCTGGAGGTGATTTTGGTTTCATCAATTGGAGGACTCAGCAAGTCTTGGACTTGGACACTGATTCATGTGCTTATGATGAGAGGCAGCATGCTAGGCATCTGTTTTGTTGGGAGGGTCTTGGCAGAGGCAGTGTGGCCCAACAGCAAAGACAGTGGCTTTTTGACCATGGAGAGGTTCTTATCACAGCAGAGCCTGCAGTCCATTAACAGCCCAGTCCCGCTGTGTGATTTGGGAGTTAGTTGTTCCGGAAACCTCAATCTAGAACTTGTTTCTATAGCACTGCCAAGGATTCTGCAACTAATAATTTTCTGTTCAAATTAGCAAAAGTGGGTTCTGTTTTCTGCAACTGGTCACTAACTCCAACATCACTGCTGCATCTTCAGGATCTAAGATGGTGCCTGGTGCATAGTTGGTGCTCAATATGAATAAATAAATGGTTGAAAGGATCAAATGTTATTTACGTTGCAATCTGCCAACTGTCCTCTATAACAGTCATCTAAAATTTTTAGAAAATTCAAGTCCAACTAGAGCTCTTGAGCCCTTTAACTTTGTTCTCTTGTCACCATAAGTGACCTCTTGACAGAGGTGTTGGCATTTGCCTGAATGACATCTTGGTTTGTTTCCCCAAGTTGAATTAATAAGAACTCCTAGGCTTTGCAGCCCTGAATCAGCTGTGGGAACATCTGTTCTTAACCTTGGGAGATGCTTAAGAGCTCAGAAGCAGACAGTTTCAGCTATTCTAGAGGAGGAAGCCCCAGGCTCAGTCAGTGACATCAATGGTGTGATTCCTGGGTTTGCCAGACTGTACCAATAACACTCCTCACTTCTCCTTCCTAACTGCTCCAGTAGCTGACTTCAACAGTGTGATGGTTAATTTTATATGTCAACTTGACTGGACTATGGGATGCCCAGATAGCTGGTTAAACACTATTTCTGGGTGTTCCTGTAAGGATATTCCTGGATGAGATGAGCATTTGAATTGGTGGACCGAGTCAAGCAGATGGCCCACTGCAGAGTATGTGGGCATCATCCAACCTGTTGAGGACTTGAATAGAACAAAAAGGTGGAGGGAGGTTGGATTCAAGCTCCCTGTCCTGACTGCTTGAGCTAGGACACCAATCTTCTTCTGCCTTCAGTGCTCCTGGTTGTTAGGCCTTCCGATCCACACTGGAATCTATACCACTGCCTGTCCAGCTGTCAGGCTTCAAACTACACCATCAGCTTTCCTTGGTCTCCAGCTGGCAGACAGCAAATTGTGGGACTTCATAGTCTCCATAATTGCATGGGCCAGTATCTTATGATAAATCTCTCTCTCTCTCTCTCTCTCTCTCTCTCTCAGCATATATTGAGCATCTATTTTCATTTGCCTATCATCTCCTATTCTGTTTTTCTGGAGAACCCTGACTAACAGAATCAGGAAGATAATGCATTCTGCCAGGTATCTGGCCTCCACCTGGGCCTTTGAGTGGCCAAAGATCTTGCCCACCTCTGTTCCAAGAGGGGCCTGACCAGACTGTACCGGATTTCAGCCTCCAGAGCTGTGGTATGACCATCCTGCTCTAAGAGGATGCCAGAGCCAGCCTCTTCACCCCAGGGTCTCTCTCTTCAGGAAGCCAGGTCTGGTCGAGTGAGAGTGAGAAGGTGACTGTCTCTGAGGAGGTAGGAAGACCCTAACTTGAGCAGCTCTGTCCTCAACAGTAGACCTGCCCCAGCTGTGACTCACCCAAGGAGGCCCAGATGCTGGGCTGGCCTTGAACTCAATCACCTTCCCTGAGCACACTCTTTTTACCATCTGCTATGCCTCAAACATCCAGGACCATCAAGTAGATGCCTTTGGTCAGGAATTGCAGGGAAATACTCCAATTGACATGAACTAAAGGATCCTTCTCTCCTACAAAGTAGAACGGATTCTCCCCAGGGAGGTGGCAGCAGGCAGGGCTGGGCCTGCTGATGACAGATGTGCTGGCTGAAATTTCTCAGCTTGTGCAAGACACCCCAATGCCTGCAGGTGACTGAAGGAGATTGATGGTCATTGCTCAAATACTTTTAGTGTTTGGCCCATGATTTAGATCAGTGGCTGTATGAAAAACTAGGCATGCCGTGTGATGTTTATCACCATCTTACAGAAACGTCAAGGTTAAAGTTAGAAAATTAAGTCCCAATTAGGTCAAGATCCAAAAATCTAGTTGGGGCTGAGACCAGGGTGGGTTGGGGAGGCTTGAAGGGAAGTGGTATAGAGATCCCTGGTCACCACGAGTTTGGTAGGCCTGCTGCGTTCCTTTAGAGGGAGTGGGATGGAGAAGACCCCATTCTGCTCATATTAGTGGTTGGGGAAGGGCATAGCTGTTGCAAATGCCAGGCCAATGACTAATTGGACAGGTTGCCACACTTGGCATTTGCCATATACTCAGATGGCATGTTCAAAACATTTAACAACTAGGAGGGCATAGCCCCTGACCAATTAGAATGGACACAGGCGCCTGCTCTGCGGGTCTTAACTGTTTACTTGCTGGTTTCTTTGGAGGTCCCTGGGTCTTAGGGGAGGATCTGGGGAGGGCTGGGGGGGGGTGAGAAGAACTTAGGGTAGGGTGCTCAGGACTGTAATTACCTGTTAATCAGTCTGAAAACATGGTCAAGAGCCGAATAGCCAGGACATCTCTGCCTGTGAGTACTAGATGCCTATGTCCCAACTGTCATTGTTTTTGAGGGGCAGTCCTGAGAAGGGCTTGCTGGGAAACTGGGACCTGGGTGTGAAGCAGCCGGAGGATGAGGTTAGCCTTGCCTGGGCTGTGATGAATGGTGAGCTTTACCTCCAGGGTCAGTCCTGGACCTCAGCCTGGCAAAACAGCTGCAGCCATCTCCCCACCAGCTAGCAGGTTTGCGGAAAGTTCTCTCTGAGTTTCCACCTGGGCATTAGATAGCTTATGAATATGACTTTACTGTCTCCTTCCCATGCTGGCCTCAAGATGCCACTGATTCTCTTTCTACCTGAGTCTTGGAGCTTCTGGCATGGCCCACTGTTCTGGCTCTCTGGGGCCTGGGCCGGAGCTGATGCTGGGCCCCTGCCCAGGTGTTTGACTGCCTTTTCCCAGGACAAATTGAGCTAGTTCCAGTCCTGGCCCTGCACTGTCCTCATCCTGCCCCTTGAGATCTGGACACTTTTGAATACTGAGGCCTGTTCAGAAGTGTTCTGGCATTTTGTCATTGTCTCCACTCCATTTGCTGTGACTCACCAGAACTTCCCAGGATGGGAGCTGCTGGGTGCAAGATTTCCCCAGCCTTCTGCCTTCCTCTCTAGAGGCTCTTGGCTTGCAGTGGACTTTGTGGCCATGCATGGCCATTGGGCATAGACTTCCCTTTCAATGAGCCATTTGGACTGTCAGGTTGGATGGATTTTGAAGCCCTGGTTTAGGGATGGCTCAAGCAGTGGTCCCCATCATCTTGAATAATTGGCATAGCCCCTGCTTGTGGGAAGGCTCTTGGGTGAAGACTATCTTAGAGGACTTATTTTATTGGTGGTCCACATGGGGCATGTCACATCACCAGGAGACTTGGGCAAAACCTTGTGATTCATTGAAAACAAAGATTCCTGGCATCTCCCCAGTATCTTTTTTTTTTTTTTTTTTTTTTTTTTGAGATGGAGTCTCGCTCTGTTACCCAGGCTGGAGTGCGGTGGCACGATATTGGCTCACTGCAACCTCCCGCTTCCAGGTTCAAGCGATTCTCCTGCCTCAGCCTTCTGAGTAGCTGGGATTACAGACGTGAACCACCACACCCGGCTAATTTTTGTATTTATAGTAGAGACAGGATTTTACCATGTTGGCCAGGCTGGTCTCGAACTCCTGACCTCAGGTGATCTGGCAGCCTCAGCCTCCCAAAGTGCTGGGATTACAGGCCTGAACCACCACGCCTGGCCTATCCTGTGCTTTAATCCCCAAAGTTGTGTTAAGCATCTTTGTGCTCTCAACAGACAGTGGACTTAGAGCACAACAGAGAATGAATTTCCCTGGTATTACAACACACACTTTCTTTTCACATTTTACCATTTCTGAAATTAGGATGCCATCATTTACATTTGATGTATTCCTTTAAAATGGTATCCTGCTTACCTCCTTTACTTCCTTTTCTTTTTCTTTTCTTCCTTGTCTTAACTTAGTCAATGACATCTTACATCTGAAGAAATCAGAACTAATGTGTTGATGGATCAGCTGATCATGGATGTATTCTTTCTTTTCCAGTATGCTTGACCAGTTTTCTCAGGTTAACTCAGTGACTGGTGCAGAGATTTGGAAACCACTCTGCTTTAAGGAAGCCAAGCTGTTCTCCCTATTTGATCATCCTCCTTTTATTGGAGGATGGCATTGTCATGGCCTGGCAGCCCATATTTCTTTCTGGGGGTGTTTGGCCCAGCTTTCAGCACGTAGTAGGTGCTCAGTAAATATGAGCGGTGAACGAATGAATAATTAGGTGTTAATACCCCTTCCCCAGATAGGGCAGCAGTGGAATTTAACAGACATCTTTCAAGATTGCTTCAGTGAGTACCTTCTTTTTAAAATGTCAAATATAGGCAGCCACCAGTGGGAGGTGGGGTGTCATTACCCTAAATGTCATTTGTAAATTGAGTCTACTCCACATGTATTCATTTGGGGCTCAGGCTAAGGGGCAGCGGTCACTCAGAAGAAGCTCTTTTCATTGAATGACAGGGACACAAGAGGGTGAGAAAACTGGCCATGACTCTTGAGGTCTGGACTTGGTGGGTGTATTGTTTGTTCTGGATCTTTCCATTGGCCAAAGCAGGTCATATGGTTGAACCCAGAATCAAGGGGTGAGAAAATATGAGAAGAGCTGAAAAGTCTCATGGCCAGTGGCATGGCTACAAGGAAGGATGAGGAGTGGGGACCAGTAATGCAATCTACCCCCATGAGGCAATGTTTTCAGCAACATTTGCCTGTCTCATAGTGCAGGTGTCTAACCTGAGAGTGATACTAGCTCTAAGGAAAGCAGAACAGAACACATGTATGGAGCCGAACACAGTGCCTGGTACACTGTTATTAGGGGCAGACTTGGAATTGGAACCCAGGTCTCCTGGCTCCCAGGCCTGGGACACTTTCCAACACATCATGTGGCTTCTTCTCTCCAAGTTCATCACTCTGTGAGGCAGCCTGTCAAATCCAGACAAGTCCTGTGGCTATTTTTTTCTGCTGACTTTTCACCAGGGGGACGCCAGCCAAACAGAGCTAGTGTCACGGGCCTGACGGGTGTCAAACCTTGTGTGTGAAGAATGTCCCAGTCATCCTCTCTCCCTCATCCCCCAAACACTTATCTCATTACTGAGGTGGGGGCGGGGAGCCGAGGAGGGAGGGAGGCAGCATGGAAGTGTTTATTCTCTTCAGGAGCAAGTCTCTCTCCTAATTAGTAGGTGATTCTGTGAGATGAAGCCCAGGTGGGGAATCAACTTGGGGGTCTGGAGTGGTGCTCCAGACGTCCCTGATTACCCAAATCCCCAGCTGGGGTGAGGACCCCTCACGTGGGGAGGGAAAGCAGGGGAATATTAGTTTCTGATACAACGAGAGACAAGAGAATAATTCTACGAGGCCGTGTAGAACAAGCAGAGAGAGAAAAGCTCTTTGAGTGCAACAAGGAACGGGGTTTTAAAATTTCATTTGCACAGCGGCAGGTCTTGCCAATTGGATCCTTTCCAGAAAGCAATCTGCTAAGTCTGACAGTCGGAAGAAATGCCGGGCTGCTGAGCGAGGAGAGGCTGGGTTTTTTTAAGGGTTTATTTTTCATCCAGGTCCTTTGTGAGCAATGGCTTTTTTTTTTTATTCCATTTTAAAAGAAAAAGACACGCAGCGATCCTCTTTGTGAGGCGGGAAAGGGCTTCCCTGACCATCTGGGCCTCAGAGGGACTCGGGGAGAGGCGGCCTTTTGTGTCGGGGCATTCAATGCCCGCGCGGCCGCCGTTTATCTTTGCTGCCACTCACACCAGGCTGGCCTCGCTGCCGGCTGGCCCAGGGCACACACAGAAGCTCAGAGCAGTCCTCCAGGTCCTTATCTGTGTCACGGGCAGGAGGTCGGGGGGTTGGGGGGTCTCTCTGAGCCCACCCAGAGGTCCATTGTGTTGGCTGCTCGGAGCGACAGACCAGCACCGCAGACATCTCTTTGCCCAGACCTATTCTTCGATGCACAGCGCGCTTTCTCTCTCAGCCTCTCTACCCTTCCTTGAATCCATTCCCCTCCTGCCAGTGGGGCTGGGGGCTTTAGGGTGAGCATGGATTCTTGGCCCACGCCAGCTGTTACAAGAACATTTCACTGCGTGCATGTGTGCATGTGCGCGCGTGCAAACACACACTCATGCACACATACACATACCCTCTCAGCCCCGCCTGTCAGCCAGGCTCCAGAGTCTGAGCAATCTTTTTATAGAAATGCTGAGGTGACGAGGCTGTCTTGCGTTGGGTCCTTGCCCGAGTGCTGGGGCTGTGTTGTCCTCAGACAATTACACTCGAGTAATACTGGCCAAGAGAACACAGGCATAGTGGGCTGGCCTAGGGCAGACTTGGTAGAGAGAGCATTTTAGCTGTGCAGGGATTTCAGCTATTTAGAGGCTCATTTGGGATGTTATTTTCATAGCTTACAAGGCTCACTTTCACACATATCATTTGGTCCTTATAGTAGCCCTGTGATATTGGCAGGGTGCTTGTTCATCCCATTTTCTGGATGAGTAAGCTGAGGCACACAGAAGCTATACTGGCCTGATTTTACTGGCAGGGAAATTGAGTAAGAGTGAAGTGAAGTGAATGATATACACTTCATTTGTTTTCATCCCAGCCCATGAGATTTCAGCATACACTACCTGTCACTGTAGACAGCTATTTATGAGTTCAGTATCTGTTGCTTTAAAAACAGTGTGAGACCAGGCATGGTGGCTCATGCCTGTACTCCCAACACTTTAGGAGGCCGAGGTGGGTGGATCACCTGATCTGAGGAGTTCGAGACCAGCCTGGCCAACATGGCTAAAACCCGTCTAAAACAAAAATTTGCCAGGCATGGTGGCGCGTGCCTGTAATCCCAGCTACTCGGGAGGTTGAGGCAGGAGAATTGCTTGAATCCAGGAGGCGGAGGTTGCAGTGAGTCTAGATCATGCCATTGCACTCCAGTCTGGGTGACAAGAGCAAAATTCCATCTCCAAAAACAAAACAAAACAAAACAAAACAAGGTGACTGCAGGGTGGAGATTGCTTTATCCTGTTGAACGTCTCAAGGCTCCCCATGACAAAGCTGCCTTATACCAAAAAAGTAAAGATTTGGAGACTCAATGTCCCTGACTGACTTTGGCCTCTAAGACCCCCATATATGTACAAGGCTAAGCCAGGAGGAGGATGGGGCTGGGAGCATGGTGTTGTAGAGACAGAGACAGGGCTGGGGGAATCTAGCCCTTTCTTCCTGGCTAGGACAATGCTGCGGCAATGAGAAGATGTGAAGGACAAGAATTTGAGGTGGTAAGGAGTATTGACAGGGCCATTGCTTGTGTATTTGTCACAGGTCGTTGGGTGTGTCTAGGGACGCTCACCATTTAAAATCCAGCCATGGTGAAACATGCTGGGAGCCTTGAGTTGTAAGTTTCTGCTTCAGGTGGGCACAGGCCTTGAAAGACTCAATCATGTAGTCCTGGCTCTGCAAGGGCATGGCCCTGTGTCTGGAAGCTTTTGGCTGGGGAGGAGTGGCTCAGGGCTGTCATGGGCCCAAAGAATGAGATGCTGTGAGCAGGCACCCCCTAGCATGGCTCAGGAGGGGCTTCTGGACCAGGGTTCATCCCAATAGCCCTACCAGTTGCTATAGTATTGAAATGCTTCTCTGTCATTGTCCCAAGTGTCCCTTCCACCTGGGCTGCTTGCCATAGCCTGAGGCACCCATGTTCCTGCCCCAGGGCTGAGGCTGGGGCTCATTCTGAATGGCAGAGGCCCAGGCTGTCTCCATTGTTAAATATTTAGAATGTCACCCCTGTGGAACCCCACAGCTCACTCCCGCAACCAGCATGGGTTTTTGTTCCCACCCGTTCAAGGCCTCTGAGCTCAGAAATGCCAAACACTCAGCGAATTCAGGTTAAGCTGGCCTTGCTGCGTTCTATGAGCTGCACCGCCCGGAGAATAATAGCATTTCTCAGGATGTTAGGAAAGCAGCCCCTGTTGATTTTGCAGCCCTTGAATAGCAGCTTCGTGGAAAACGTTTCTGATTTGTGCAGAGGCTCTCCCCTAGCCCCGGCCCCCGAGAGGCTGGTGTAATGCTTCTTTTCATGTGGCAGGATCGGATATGACCAGCGTGGGTTCTTTCTGTCAGATATTACGAGTGGTTATTACTGAGGCAGCCCAGCTGCCATGTGGGGCTTGGCCCTCGCTCCGGGTCTGGCAAGGCGCTGCTGTCGTATCTGAATTTCTTCATCTACAAGATCTGAATCCAATCTAGTTGCTGTGAGCCTGTTTGTGTAGCAGAAGGGAGGGGGGCAGTGAGGGAGATGGGGGGAGGCCCACATGAGGTCGCTCATCCTTCCGGGAGGCTTTGCTGGTTAATGAAATCTCTGATTTGTTGGCTGGGGGAGGGCCCCTTTGGCTGACGTTAACAGCTGATGGGGACATCGGTGTGTCAGGATGCCAAATGGTGACAGTTTGAACCTGCACCAATGGAACGGGGTATTTTCCACCCTGATTGCCTCCAGTTCAAATGAGAGTGGGTTTATTTGAGTCAGGTGGATCTGGGAAACAATCAGAGAAAAGCAGAGGTAGCCTTCAGGGCTGTGTGTGCACGTGTGTGTATGTGGTGGCGGGCCATCATTTGTAATTCCACATTTATAGAATTTGCAGGGCTGCGTGCGTTTTTAAGCTTTATTTGAATCCTGATGCTCTATAGACAGGCCAATTATTTCTCCCCTGAGGAATGCAGGCCCCAGAAGGATGGGGGCCCAAGACCCCATCTGGGGTCTGCTGCAGAGCTTTGTGCAGGAGGAATATTTCTCCAGCAGGGAGCCTGTCTTCCCGGGGGGGGGGGGGTTTCCCTAGTACAGTGCACACTGAAACCCAGGCTAGGAGTCGATGGTTCTTTCATTTGCTGAGGGAGAGAGAACTGGGGAGGGGGTTTAAAAAATAAGGTTTCCCAAACACACGCTACTGTCTGAAAGGCCCTTCAGAGGGCGGGCACGTTTGGCTGCCTCAGCTGCGGTTTTAAGAGAGAGGATTAGCAAGGATCTGGCTGTGCCTCATTCCTCCCACCTTTCATGCCTTCCCTGGAGACCCTCCCCAAGGATGGGAAGGGAGCGGGTTAAGGGGCTGCAGTGGGGGCAGGGAAAGCTCCTTCAGCAAGGTGAGCTTTTCTGCTTAGGCTTATTTCCAGTGAAAATCGGTGGCTTTTCCCCCAGGTTAACACCTGCTCCAAACACCTATCAAACTGTATGTTGATAACTTGATCAGTTCCAATCACGCATTGCTCCATCAGTCCAAAGTGGTGATGCCTGTCACTAGCTGTGTAGCTAACCAGTCCAGAAAGAGTGAGGGAATAGAGGTCTGGGGCACCCCTCTTTCACATTGGGGTGGGGTGGGGGCAGCTGTTCTCCAGCCTTTTCCCAGGTTCTGGGGAAACCAGATACTTTGCATGGTGGGTCACTAACCAAGTGTGGGGTGGGGCCAGGTGTGGCACAGGAGGGGCGAGTCTGTTTCTTTTTGAATGCTGGGAATCTTACAGCTCCAGGAAACCTCTATGGGCAGCACCCCCAGACACCTGGTTAGGGTGCTTTCTCTGGGGGCATGGCCAGAATCCATGGCTTCTCCCCCAGCCTCATTTTTCATTCATTGGTCTGGATTAATCACCCTCTGTAATCAGCACTGAGGGGAAGAGCGGCCACGGCCCCTGCCCTCAAGGAGATTGAGTTGTGGGGTGGAGAGTAGATGCTGAGGATGGTGAGTGCAACTCACAAGTGCCAGGGTTGCACCTGAGGGAGAGACTGGCTCCAGTCTGGGGGATGGGGAGCTGTGATTGGGTGGGGTAAGTGCATCAGAAGCCGACTTTGGTACTAGGCCTTGAAGAATAAGGATTTCACAGTGGAAAATGACATTCCAGGCTTTAAGCATGAAGGAATCGTTCCGCGATGAAGAAGGGAGAGTCTCTCTAATTATAACTGACACACTGATTTAAACATTTATTCACTCCAACTACACAAATACACACGCAAATACACACTCGCAGGACAAACAACAGGGAAAGGGCGTCCTGGGGGCTCCAAATTTAGCTGCAGCTGGAGTCCTTCTATTGAAGAGGACTCTATTTTTTTTCTGATCGAGTCTAGCATCTGATGTCACACAATACATTACCACACCACACATTCCAACGACCTGTGGTCTGTGGCCAGTGGCTAAGATTTGTTGGCTGGGGAGGGCCCCTTTGGCTGACGGGCCCTAGGGTTTCCAAGATGGTCTCTGATTTAAGGTGAAACGCCCTCAGTCTGGTCTGGAAAGAATTCTGTGGCTATTCCTCATGGTGTGTTGTCCTAGGTCTGGTTCTCCACAAAGCAGGCTCTGGTTAGAGATTTGCAGGGATGGAGAGCTGTGTCAGGGAGAATGGGATCAATACCTATAAGGGATACAGGAGGCTGAACTGGGCAGAGAAGTTGAACTGGGATGGGATTGCACTGGAAGGTCAGCCGATCCCACAAGGACCACTGGGACTGGGATATCCCTGCCGAGTTGTCCTGAAATTGAACAAGGAGGCAGTGTTTTTATACTCCAGCATCCATCTATCATTAGAAGCTGGATGTCCATGGGAAGGGAGGTGACCTTGGTTGAAACTAACTCTGTTGCAATCCCAAGAAGGGGAGACGTTCAGCATCTCAGAATCTCAAGGATGCTCACATCTTCAGCAGCTGACACTGGCAGCTAGGAAAATGAAAGCCTCAGCTGGGAAGGAGAGATGGGGAGGTGCTTCATAGACTTGTAGATGGCTCAACAGAATCTGTTGCCTTAGGTCAAGGCCTCCAGGTTGGTGAGGGCAGACCCTCACTGGCCTTCCAGGCCATGCCAGGCTGAGAGATGCTGGCTCAAGGCCCTGCCTCAGGCTCTTGACTCACCTCCAAACACCTTTAGGAACTCTAAATTACACACATAGACATGTACACAGAACATTCACTGTGTCCCTGACTTTTGATTCAACTCTTTTATATGTTGCAGAGAGAAAGCAGTGTGTTCTCATATGCGCTCATTTACGTTTCCCCTTTCTCCTGCCCTTTGATAGAGGTGGTTAGGAATTACCATCCCCATTTTACACACTGACAGACCAAGGATGAGGGAGGTTAAGTGACTTGCTCGTGGTACACAGGTAATAAATGGGGAACCCGAACCCCATAAATAGCAGGATCTCTTTACAGAAATCACTTGGGAGAAGAATGAATCCTTAGCCTGTAGGCTAATGGCTCCCAACTGTGATAGATGAACTTACTATTTCCAATTCTGACCCTCTCCCTGTTAGGAAATGATACATCCATAGCCTTTGCCATGTAACTTTGTGGTTCTTCCTACTGGAGTCAGCTATATTTCCTACCTCATTGATGCTAGACTTGGCCGTGAGACTCACTTTGGCTAGTGGAAAGTTAATGGCTGTGAGGCGCACTGAGGCTTTCCATGTGCTTGCATGGTTTGGCTTGGCCTCTTATGCTCCACCCATCACCCTGGGGAGAACTTCTTCTGCACAGCCATTTGTCTGGATGACCAAAGTAGAGCAGATCTAAACCCAGTTTACAATCTGGAGAGGAGTCCAACAGTGCCAGCTGAAATCAGCTAAATTGCAGCTGATCTGCAAATCTGTGAGTGAGAAAAACAAGTATCTGTGGTTGTAAGCTACTGGGGATTGGGAGTTTGTTTGTTATGTGGGAGTATCACAACAATAGCTGACTAATACACTAACTCAGGTTGTCCTATAGAATGATTGGGGAGTTTAAAAATATACCTATTCTCAGGTATTACCCCCTGAGATTCTGATTTAATTGGTCTGGAGTGGGGTCCAGGCATCATTTTTTTTTGTTTGTTTAATGCTCCCTAGAGGATTGTAAAGTACGGCCATGTTTGAGAACCATGAGTCCAGGCCAACAAGGTCACATTAGATTGTACCTCTCTGTATTAATAAGGGCTAAGACTAGGCAAAATAATGGCTTTTAATCTATCACAGCTGTTCTATTCAGCACTCCTCTGCCTTATTACTCGTCTCCCCTCCCTCTATCAGTGCCCCTTCTTTTTTCCTTTAGACACTCTTCTTTCTATTGTCCTTTATACCTTGGTGCAAATTCAGATAAAGGAGTTACCTCCCCTGGGATTATTTGCAATTCAAGTTTCATGTCTATATTGTGGAATAAAAGACTCATCTCCCGTTAAAAGGTTTGTGGGTAAAACCGAGCAGAAGAGGTTTTTTGGGCAGAGACGTTATCCCAAATCCCTCTCAAACCAGGAAACCAGACCTACCAGGGACAGGGAGGTGTGGGATGGAATGAGAGGGGCTTGATACTGTGACTGAGGAGCAACCAGCCTGTGACTTCCAGGGCAATGGAAGATTTGCTTGTTCATAGGACTTATTTTTAATGCATAGACATGGGTAGCATCTAGCTGTGGTGATGGCCTGCCTGCTTGAGGGTCTTGTGGAATGTTCTGGGAGAAATGCAGCTACTGTTCAGGGTAGCCTCATGATCCCTGCTCCCATCTCTACAGGCCTCCCCGTCTCCTATGCCACAAACCAAGCCTGAAACAAGCTACAATAGGCTCCTCCACTACCTTTGGGGCCCAAAGTCCCCACCTCAGCTGTTCTCCTTCCTCGTCTATTGCTCCTGAGGGTCCAGACACTCCTCCTTTAGGTCCTCTAACCCCAAAGGGTTGATCTTTCTCTTTTTCAGGCAACAGAGCTTGATCATCTACAACTGGACCCATGCCTTTAAATCACAAAAATCCCTTTACATGCTGGCTTCAGGGATGCCCACACTGACCTGGTGGCTTTCCACTTTTGATCCTTAAACACAGAAGGCCCATTCCACTTACACTGGTAGGATGTCATGCTTCTGCCAGGACTCTCGTTCTCAAAGGGAACCCGAGAGATTCCCTTGTACTTCTCTAAATAAAGCAGAGGTGAAGACACAAGTTTGATCTCTGACAGAACATTCAGCTACAACCTTTTGTTCCTGAAGGTTAAGATGTTACAGGAGACATTTGTGGCATATAAGGATGTAGTAACAAGCGCTGTTTCTGTTACATCTCTAGTATTTTCTCTGGGGATTGGTGCAAATGATAGCACTTAGGGCGGCACTGTGATGTACCCCCCAGGTCCCCTTTAGGGAAGGACTGGTGGGCTCAGCTGCTGGGAGTGGTATTGAGCCTTCAGCATCTTCAGTGGTAGGGGCCCTAAGTCACACCCCTTACTGGGGCAGGTCATGTCTGATGACTAATCGATGTGATGCTATAAAGGCCTGGTCACATCAGCTCTATGGGGACAACTCTGAAGGGCCATTCCAATTCCAGAGCTCCCCATGGGGAGCTTCGGGGACCAAAGTCTTAACTTTCTGAGCAGAATGGGCCAACTCCCCTTTTGCTAGCAGTGCTCTGAGCCCCTCACTTTGTGATGATCTTGTGATGAACTCACACATTCTTTGTTTCTAGTTTTCCTTATCTCTCATCCTGCTCTAAGAGGGTATTGGTCTAGCACCAGCTGAAGAAAAGTGTCATGTCCTTGACTTCCTGGGGTTCCCTGCTAGGCTACAATGTGCTTCAGTCCTGCTTAACATTGTAGACAACAGTTCACAGAACTTGTGGCCCTAGGTTCCCTGTCATCAGCAGGAAATTTCCCCACTTCTCAGCATTTCATATGGATACATTGCGGTGTTCTCCATCATTAGAAAGAGAGCGTGTGTAATCCTGGGAAGAATTAATTCTTGATAACGGGTGGTCTCAGAAATGACTAGATAGCACACTCAGAATCACCAGATGATGATGATAATAATAATAATTAAAACAAAACAATTGTGCTGCATTTATTTTAAATAGTTGTTTACCTTTCTCGTTATAGAACTTGGAAGCAGCGTTGTTAGCAAATAGGAAAATTTCCTGATTTGAGCTTTGCTTCTTATATTTCTCCCTGTGGGAAGACTCTTTCTGAGCACTGAAATGGTCAAAAACATGCCTACATGAGAGAGCACATGCAAGGATGCAGAGCAGGCCCAGGAGTTGGTTTTGTTAGCTCGGCTATTTATTTTGTAACCTGAAAGGATGTTTGTGTTTTGGCCTCCCCTTTATGTGGTAATGGCATCTTGATTGTTATTTGAGAAATGAGCTCTCTCCTGTTTCAGTGCATGAGGTTTGGTTGGGGCAGATGTGCATACCCTTAGCTCTAGGGGTGAGCATGCGACCCAGGTTTGACCCATCAGCAGAAGCCAACCACTAGCCATACAGTGATTTATTCATAGATAGGCTTGTAACACAAGCCTGGTCAATGGAACCTAATTTTGGGACATTGGTTGGAACTGTTTGAGAAGAGAAGCACTCTTTTGGCTGTAATTTCCAAGGTAATAGGTTATAGGATACAAGGGGAAAAGGTACATGGGGAAATAGTGAGGGAATACCTCTGGTTTCTTTGATTCTCTATTCTAGGAGGTTGACACTGTGTGAGTGATTGACTGAGGAGGCCTTGAGAAGCTTGTGCCCTCTGTAGTAACGTGTTACATTGCTGGCTCCCAATGAACCGCTATGCCCAGTACTCGTGCCCTTATATAATGCCTTGGCACACTGAGTGTGCAGGTGCATCCATGTAACTTGCTTTGGCCAGAGGAACATTAGCAAGCATCATGCAGAGGCTTCATAAGTGGTCCTGCATTGGAGTTTGTCTTCCTAGAATGCTCCCTTGTGCTACTTAGTAGCCATGCTGTGAGGAAGCCCAAGTCAGCCACGTGGAGAGGTCACAGGGAGGAGAACCTCAGCAACCCCGCTAACAGCAGCAACAGCCAATATAACTATGAATGAGATCATTGTGCACATTCATCCAGCCCCAGTAGAGCCTCCAGATGGCTGCAGCTGGGTGAGTGATCCCAGCTCACAAAACATCTCCCTAGTCAGCTCCCAGACTCCTCAGAGAAATAATCAGTTGTGGTTGTTTTAAGTCACTAAGTTTTGCCATGGTTTGTCATGTGGCAATAGATTACCGAAACACCCTTCCAACTGAGTGATAGCTAGAGTGTTAATGAGGATAAGTGATTAAGAGCTCTACTGGGGTTGGTGACATGTGCCTGGCCCATTAAAAGGGCCAGTGGGTTTGTACCCCTCTCCCGGTACCAAAAAAAAAAAAAAAAATAAGAGAGCCAATGGTTGGGAGAACTAGAACTCTGGGGGAGGCAGGGATGTGTATGCACTAAAGCTGGCTTAGGCTGTATAGTTTGCTGAGGGGGTGGTGAAGTTCTAGAACTCTGATGGGGCTCCATAGAACTCAGCACCACCCTTCAGGGCTTATGTTTTCCTGCTGTCCAGGACTCTGCTGGCTTCTGGGGATATGCAGGACACAAAAGCATTGAGAGGCAGGACTTTGCAAGTCTCAGAGAGTTTTAGCAACAACAGTTCTCTATTCTTCCAGTGAATAAGTGAGAGGTGGTGGTCTTCATGCATCCTTCCTAGAGGTGCAAGCTTGGAGGTGCTAGGGAACCACAGGGAAAACATGTGGCATCTAGGGAACCTCCCATCTCATTATTTGGACTAGAGAAATAGCCCTCCAAAAGATCAAGTCAAGAGGGCTAGTTCCTATAATATCTCAAAGCAATCTAACATTTATTTTTGTCTTTTTGTGTGCGAAGTATAAATGAATGAATAAACAAGACTCTGAATTGGGTTGGTGGGGACTGTAAGGGGAGGACTTTGAGACTGGAAAGAAGTTTTTGGATTATTAAGTCTATTTGCTAATAGTATTAATTTTTGAAACTTACAGAGTGTTTCCTCTGTGCCAAGCACTGTGCTAAGTCCTTTACATGCCTCTTCCCATTCAATCCTCATTACAATTCCTATAAGCATGGTACCGTGATTGCCTCCATTTTATAGGTAAGTCAATGCGAAAATGACTTAGGTGGAGTTTCCCCAGTAGCAGACCTTGATCCAAGATTTGCAAGTGATACATGAAAAGTGGTGAGCCCAAAAAGCACGAGGAGGAAGTGGGTGGTGAGGGGAAAAGACAAGAGCAAGAAAGAGAGATACTAGCAGGTTCCTCCTACAGGCATTAGAAGCTCAATCCTGCTGGAGAACTCCCGGGGACAGTGTGTAGAATATACCTTGGAGTTGTTGCACCCAAGGGTGAGGAAGCTGGGATATTTATCCTCCAACTCCTGACCTCATTGGCCGAAGACTGCTCCTGGGAGTCTCAACTTGCTTGGCACCTCCATCCTGCCCAGTGGAAAGTAGCATTTGCTCCCACAGCCAGAGAATGCCCTCTTGGCTTCTTGCAGGTTCTTGCAGTAAGAAGCTGCCAGCTTGAATGGGAATAGTGAGTGCTGAGTACATGCAAGCTGGGTACTGGCGGCATCTGCTACATTAAGTACTTGCCCAGGGTCATCTCAATGGTAAGTGGTGAAGCTGCAGTTTGAACCCAGTCGGCCTAATTCCAAGCGTATGCCCTTGACTTCCATGTTCCTCAGCTTCTCTCTTGGTGGAAAACAGCAGACATATAGATAGCACCTTTTCTGATGACCCACTTTAAATGGTGTTAAAATAACTATTCATTCTAATAAAGGCAAAACCACAGTTTCAACACCTTGAAAGAACACCAGTGAGTCTATGAAATAAATATATCCTGACACAGCCCTGAGCTGCTGCCGTTTTAGAGAAATACTCCCTGCAGACACTGACTTGTTGCTCAGAAGGCCCTTGGAGGCAGGTTCTGCCCTGGGTGATCTGCATCCCCCCAGGAGAGGGCATGATTGACCCCATTCAGGTGAGGGCAGTGTGATCAGAGGTGCTGGGCAGTTTCTCACTTTTGAGAGTTTGGTAAGCTGCCCCATTATAAATGCCTTTAGTAGGCTGCAGTGAGCCAAAGGGGTAAACAGGTGATACATCTAATGTGCCAGGACATGCTGCCTCTGCTTGGGCCCCCATTGTGGATCCTGCCTGCTCCAAGACACCGTATGTTGGCTAGGTGGTGAGCAGCATGGTAGGCAGAATCCACCCATTCAGGGAAAGAAGGGGACAGGGCGGCGATGGAGAAGAGAAGGCCAGCGGGTTCCACCGTTTGTTAGAGAAAACCTTGGGCCTCAGGAAAGCACAAAATTCATGGAGGCCGAGATTAACTCCCCTCCTCTGGAGAGAGCCTTTCCAATCCAGCCTCAGGCTGTAAGTAATCCCCAAACTGCCTCAGAGCAATCGGCCCTTTGTGGGCAGGGCTTGGAGAATAGCTGGAGTGGAGAGCTTGAGAGAGGCAGCCTCAGGGACACTCAGGGCCTGAGGAACAGCAGAACCTACATGCTGGCAGGTCCCTCGGAAAGCACACAACCCAGCCTTTATTCTCAGACCAAATCTGAGGCTCAGCTGCCTGGCCCATGGCTGCTTAGTGGTAGGGGAGACAATTTGCAACCAGTGGCAGAAATGGACAGGCCAAGTAGGTACCAGGTGTGGCTTCTGCCCCCTCTTCCCTCATATCAGCTCTTTTTTTTGTTGTTTTTGTTTTTTTTTTTGGTTTGTCTTTTACCCTCCTCCTGCCTCCAAGCTGTCAGTTTCCACAGGAGATGGGTTTCCATAGTGGATGAATTTCAGAGCAGGTAGGAAATGCCTCACCCGTCTCTCTGGAAATGTATGTTTCTTTGAACCAGTCTCATCAGTATGATGAAGAAATAGAGAGCAGATCTAATCTATTGGCGTGTTTTTCTAATTACCAGATTGATTTACCAGAGAAATCTCCCCAGGAATTTGACTTCTCTGCAAGGTCTTTGCAAGCTCTAAATTTGTTCTCTGAAAAAAAGCCCAACCAAATCCTCACAGATTTGGGGGAGCTGGGTCCCTCTAATCAGGGCCCAGAGCTTATTTGTTTTCTAATGGAATCTGAATAGAATTTAACACGCAGCCATTCTGCATGGAGTGCATTCATATTTTTAATTAACAAATTAGGAGCTATTTTGCTCCCCTTTGAACGGCAGTCACGTGGGCCTGGTTTCTTTTCGGCCAATTTAGTCAACTTGGACGATTTTAATTACAACAGTCACGAGCACCAGAAATTCCTGCATCTGACAGATTCGCGACCTGGTCCATTGACTCTCATTTAAAAGCAAGTTCTCCATGAACAGAGATCTCCAAGGGCACTGGTGGGTGTCGGGAGAGGGGGACGGGCACTGTGCCTCGGGTACAGGTAGAGAAGACCCTCATTTTCCATTTTGAGATCCATTAGTGCTGATTACAAAGTGACCAGTTCTCTCTGGCCCTGCCTTCATATTTTTAAAAAGTGTCCCTTGGTGCAGAACTGCTTCTGAAATGTA
Source organism: Theropithecus gelada (assembly GCF_003255815.1). Lineage (NCBI taxonomy): Eukaryota > Metazoa > Chordata > Mammalia > Primates > Cercopithecidae > Theropithecus > Theropithecus gelada. Next base: position 19,814,901 of record NC_037689.1, read on the forward strand.
GCAAAGTGGCCCTTCCTTTTTTCCTCAGGAGCTTGGCCTTGTTCCCACACTTCTCAAACTTTAATACCCACAGGAATCTTCTGGAGATCTTGTTAACAGGCAGATTCTGATTCAGTTGGCTTAGAGTGAGGCCTGAGATTCTGCATTTTCTTTTCTTTTTTTTTTTTTAGAAATGGGGTCTTGCTCTGTCGCCCAGGCTGGAGTCCACGGCATGATCATGGCTCACTGCAGCCTCCATCTCCTGGGCTCCAGTGATCCTCCTGCCTCAGCCTCATGAGTAGCTGGGATGGCAGACATGCCCACCACACTCAGCTAATTAAAAAACATTTTTTTTTTTTTAGAGAGAGGATCTTGCTATGTTGTCCAGGCTGGTCTTGAACTCCTGGGCTCAGGTAATCCTCCTGACTCAGCCTCCTGAGTAGCTGGGCTTACGTGCCTGGCAGATTCTGTGTTTTCAACAAGCATGCCAGTGCTATTGGCCAAGGACCACACTTTCAGGAGCAAGGCTTTGGCTGATTTATTAGTTTCTGGAGGATTCCAGAGTCTAAAAGGGGGCCAGTTGCCTGAAATGTGCTCACATAAAGCACAGGTGCAGTGACTAGGTTTCAGTGCGGGAAGACAGATGGGAAGGGAGAGTCCTTGCTACAGTCGCATATCTCCTTGGGGTGCTGCAGTGCCAGAGATACCTCCTGCGACACTCTCTGGCCCTCCCTCAACATATTCCTCATCCAAGGCAGTTGCCTGAGCCCTGGAGGAATCTCCAGTGGCCCTTCATGACCATTATAGAGCAGTGAACCATGTGTGCAAAGGATTGAGGAGTGAGCTGGTTGAGCAGGGGTCTGGTAGAGGCCGGGAACTTTGTAGGAGCTGAAGGAGTCAGCAAGTCACATGGGAGACAGAAACCACATGGGAGGTAGAGAGTGTCCATTTTGGAAACAAGTCTGTCCTCCAGCCCTCCCTGTGCCGGCAGAATGGATGCTGAATTAGCAAAGCAGACAGAACCCGGGAACACAATGTTCCCTGAGAGGTTGCAATCAAAAGGGTCCCAGCCCTCCACCCCCTGCTGAGAATTCTGTGAATTTATGATGTGTCGACAGTTTGAGCCCTAGCACATAGCAGTCTGATGGGCTACAATTAAGAGTGTGTGCTAAGCCCCTCCCTTTTCCTCCATGATGTATTCATGGAATTTATGTGGTATCAGCAAAGCGAGCAATGTGCACATTGGGGGCAGGAATTTTAGAACTATGATGTAATCATCCCCAGAGAGGTCGCCCTGAGAGGCGAAAAGAATAACTGTAAAGATGAATTAAAAATCCTAAGCTTACTTGGATCTGGATTTCGAGCAAGCAAACTATGTATCATAATTATTTTTATGACATTTTTGAGACTATTGGAAATTTGAATACTGTATATTTGATGACATTAAGGAATTTTTGTTAATTTTAGGGTGTGAGAATGCTACTACAGCTGTTAAACAGAGAGGGTGTATTTTTAGTGACGCATACTGAAATATTTATGGATGAAGTAATATGTTGCATATATTGTTTTAAAATAATACAGGGAGAGGAGGAATGGATGAGAGTATGAAAGATTGATCATGAATTGACAATTGTTGAAATTTTGCGATGGGTACATGAGAATTTATTACATAGTGTTCTATCTATTTTTGTATATGTTTCAATTTCTCCATATTAAAAAGTTAAAAAAAATCCTAGTGCACATTGTTCGTTTTGCTGATACCACATAAATTCCATGAGTACATGGTGGAGAGGAGAGATAGGGAGGTGAAAAAGGAAGGGAAAGGAAGAGAAGAGGAGATCAAGATTGTATACAAGACGCTGCCCACTTCTCCCCTACAGCCTGGGCTGGGAAGGAAGAGAAAATGATCAGAACATAATCAACCAACCCAACCACATCTTGGTGATGCACCTCAAAGGAAATGAATGAGACTTTACTTTTGAAGAGTGTGTGGGGGCTTAGCTTTCTACTCTGTCTGGGGAGAAAACTCCAGTTTATTCTGGAATATGTCTCCACAACTCTGATTTATTTCATCCATCTGTCTCTGTGGATCTCTTTCTGGCTTTGCAGGTAAGTAGGACCTTGAGGGACCATCTTTCTGATTTATTTCATGTCTATCCCCACCCAAGGCTGGTAGTCCAGCTGCCCTAAGCAGACCAGAAACCTGACCTTGAGAGTGTTAGGGGATGAGATTCTGAGTTGGGAAGGTGGGCTGCACTGTGCCCATCATAGCCAAAGCTGGTCAAGGTGAAACCTATTATTTAGCCTCAAACTGAGTTGTTCAGGGAATGGTGAGGAGAGAGATGAATATGTGATTAGATGGCATAAAACTGGGGTGGGAGAAAGTACAGGTATGAGTTTCAGTAATTTTTGCTCGTCACCCCAGTTTCCAACAAAGGCACTGTTTGCAAAAATTAACCTGGCTCTGCTTTAATTGTAACGGTTAAAACTGTACTGTGTATTCACTATGAATTCAGTGCTTGACTATCGCTTTATAGGATTAGTACCTCTGAAGTAGGTATTTATATTATTCCCATTGTTCAGAGCAGGAAACTATGGCTTAGAGAATTTAAACTACTTGCCCAAGATACACAATTAGTACCAGTCAGGATCAGAGGTACTTAGGGCACCAAAGGCAAGAAGACCCTCACTCTCAGGGTCAAGCAAGGGCTGACCCTTACACTGTGCACCCTAGGCATCTTGTTGACCTCACCTAGTCTCAGTTGTGGTCAGGGTTCAAACCAGGTCCTTACAACTTCAGCATCTACACTCCAGAATGAGCACCCAGGGATTTTTCTTCTTAGTAGCAGACTGATTGTGTGGCGTGCTTGTGGAGAGGGGCATGATTGAGGGAGCAAGAACTCTAACCTGGAACGGGGAGGATAGAAGGGGAAGGAGAAAATAATTAGTAATCCCTTGTACTTTTTCATGGCAGACTCATCCCTGAACTTGATCCTTAGGATTATAGTCTTCATTGTAGCACTCTGTTCTCTCTATGTAGTAGCACTTTACTTGGGTACTGAAGGGTAGAGATTTTCTCACCTTAGCCTGTCCAGGCCAGGATCTCTGAATTATGATACTGGGGACTTTCACCTCAAATTTTTCTTAATCAATATCACTTGTATCAATGATCAGTCCTTGTAGTTGGGGACTTCTCTGCTGTTTGTAGCTATTTTAAAATTAGACAAAATCCTTTGCTAAGGCCTTTTGCCCTATACACAGCTGGTGGGAGTGGAAATTGGTTCAAACCCTTTGGAAGGCTGCTTAGCCATATCTCCTAAAGCTAGCCCTAAGTTTACCCTACAACTCAGCAATCTCGCTTGTAGGTATATGCCACAAAATGTTCATGTCAGTAGCTTGATTCATGATAATTCCAAACTAAAGACAGCCCAAATGTCCATCAATATGAGGATGGAGAAGTAAGCTGTGGAAATCTAAACAGCAACAAAAGAGGAAGGACCATGGATGAATCTCATAAGGAAATGTTGAGCAAGGAAACTAGTCACAAAATAATATATAACATATGATTTATTATATTTATAGCAAGTTCAAAACACAGGCAAAACTAATCTACAGTGATAAGAATCAAAACAATGGCTGCTTTTAGAGGGTAATTGTTTGGGCATGGGTGCAAAGGAGTTTTCTGGGCTGCTGGTGACGCTGTATCTTAATTCTTATATCAAAAAAAAGTATTAGTTTTATCTCTTTTTCATTTGGAGGGTTATTTAAATTGCCTTCCCAACAGCACAAGGTTCTCGCTTGCAAACAACAGGCATCTGCTCGAAATAGTTTAAGCAGAAAGAGATTTTTTTTTTTTTTTTTTTAGACCAAGTCATGCACCGTTGCCCAGGCTGGAGTGCAGTGGCGTGATCTCGGCTCACTGCAAGCTCCGCCTCCTGGGTTCACGCCATTCTCTTGCCTCAGCCTCTGGAGTAGCTGGGACTACAGGCACGAGTCACCATACCCGGCTAATTTTTTGTACTTTTAGTAGAGACGGGGTTTCACCTTGTTAGTCAGGATGGTCTCGATCTCCTGATCTTGTGATCCACCCGCCTCGGCCTCCCAAAGTGCTGGGATTACAGGAGTGAACCACCGCACCTGGCTGAGATTTAGTAAAATGTATTAATTAAGTAGGTAATGAGTCCCCAGGAGGCCCAAAGACCTGGCCTGGGGTGCTTCAGAGCCAGGACAAGGCAGCAAAGACAATGTAGCAGCAGGAAATACCTAACCACACCAAGTGAATGTTGTAGCTAGAACATCCCTGACTCCTCTGCCTACAGCACCATTTGACCCTCAGCACTGGGTGTCAGAAGCTCTGCTTCGGCGGGCCCAAACCAAATGCCTCTGCCACAATTCTTGCCAGAAGATCTGATGTCCTGGCATGGGTCTGATGCCTCACGTTGCTCGCATTTGCATCTAGATCTTATGCGTGTGACTGATAGGTGGAACAATCATGTGCCTGACCTTGATGGTGCAGATTCCTGGGAATTGTAGGTTTTAGCTTTTGGGCCCCATAATAGAAAATATCAAGCTAAAGGTGTAGGAATAGGTGTTAAGTGAGCCCACCACACTCCCCTTTTGCCTTTTTTTTTTTTTTTCAAGGACAACTGGGCAGTCAGTAGTTGGGAAGTGGTACAGCAAAGTCCTTGTCCCTAGTGGGGAAGTTAGATGCTCTTTTTCCATGGGTCTTTTCCACATTTAGCCCTGCATGACTGTCTCCCATGCCCTGAAGCAGGCCTCAGTTGGCTCCAAATAAATTCCCTCACACGGTTGGCTAGGAAAGACTGAAGTCACTGATTTGGAAAACACAGTAGAACCACAGGCCAAATTTCACCCACAAGAGAGAAATAAGAATAACTCCCAGGACACCTCAGGAAAATTTCTGTGAGTATGCTCTTCTGTCATTTCCTGAAAAATTCAGAACCTTTTGACTTAGAAACCACATTCAACAATTGCAGCTCATCTTCATCCATGCAATAACATGGATACATTTGTATGCATTAACATGCTTCTTAGGGAGTGGACTGTATTTGTGTGGGAGCATATCAAGAAGCCTTGTGGGATAGAAGCTGAGTTGGGGTGGGAAAGCAACTCTCTATAAGAGGAGAGGAATCTATTTGTGTCTGAGAGGGAGCTGGTTTAAGGGAGAAGAAAGTGTGGAGAGAGCCAACCAGATGGCACAGACTGGAGGCTGCATGATGTAAAGTCATCAGGAACCTTACTAAAATCATGAAGTTGTTGGTGCAAATGAACAGTTTGTGTACTCCCAGTATTCTGATTCTGTAGACTTGAAGGAACCTCAGCATCTGTATTTTTAGCAAACGTCCTTGGTTATTGTAATGTAGCTGGTTTGGGGAAGTCATGGTGAGGAGGTCCTGTAAAAAAATATTGGCAGTATTAGAATCCCTGTTAGACTGACCTACTTCTAAGGTAACTCCATGTGTATTTACTGACCTTCCAAGGAGTTTTTCAACAGGCCCTCAACTCCCACATTTTGTTCAAGCCTTCTCAACCTTCCACTCTGCAGTAAGGCATTGCTGAGAATGGAGGGTTCTGCAAAAATAGATGTTTCCAGAAAACAGATGCTTTCCCGGTGTGATGTAAGAATGTTTTTGGCTGCAAGTAATAGAATAGCAAACGAAATGTGGTTTAAATAACGAGAACATCTAACAAGATGTCAGATTGCAGAGTTGGTTAATTCAGCTTTTTAGACGGGTCATTAAGAATGGAAGGACTTCCTGTCCTTCTCCTCTATGTTCAGAATATTGGTTTTTAATCTTTAGCTTGTCTCCTCAAGATTGCAAAAAGGCTGCCACAGCTGCAGGTATTATATCCTCACCTAATCATGTCTAAGGAAAGGCATAAAGAGTTTCTTCTTACACACCCTTTTCAATCAGGGAGGAGGATCTTTCCCAGAGGCTCCACAGAAGCCTCCTCCTCAGGCCCCAAAAGGTTATCTGGTCATAGTCTAGCTACAAGGGATACTGGAAAGTGAATGGTAGTTTCAGTTTTATAGGGTAATTGGGGTGTGACATGAAGAAAGAAGGAGGAGGGAAAGGGCTGATGGAGAGGCAACCAACAGTGTCTGCCCAGGCACTTCTTCAAGTAGTAATGAAAAGGGTTCAACAGTTTCTGACGGTTGTGTTTTCCTGCCTTCCTGAACAGAGATACTCAACCACCTCACTTACTGCATAATGATGTAGGCTCAGCATAGAGCAGAGAAGAGAACACTCAGGGCATGAATTTGTGCTCCACAGAGTTCTTTGATGAGCCACACCTTTACTCTCCTTTGAAGACCTTTCCAGGCTTTAGCATGATATCCTCCATTACAGTGCTGAGGTTTTGCAGCTGTGTGCCTGCTTTTTTGAGTTTTCTTTTTTTTGTCCCATGTCTTGATATCCACATGTCAACTATCACTTTTTCTGTTGTTATTATACCTGCCATTACCTCCTTTTACCTTTTTATGTCTAATTCTATTCTGGGCTGAGAAACCAGATAATCGAGTTTGTTGAAAGTAGATCTACCATTCCATCCAGCTGGGTATCTACCTAAAGGAAAAGAAGTCATTATATCAAAAAGACACCTGCACATGTATGTTTATCACAGCACAATTCACAATTGCAAAGATATGGAATCAATCTAAGTGCCCATCAACAGATGAATGGCCAAAGAAAATGTGGTACATATACACCATGGAATACTATTCAGCCATAAGAAAGAACAAAATAATGTCTTTGCAGCAACTTGGATAGAGCTGGAGCCATTATTCTAAGTGAAGAAACTCAGGAATGGAAAACCAAATACCTTTATGTTCTCACTTATAAGTGGGAGCTAAGCTATGGGTATGCAAAGGCTTATAGAGTGGTATAGTGGAAGTTGGAGACTCAGAACTGGGGAGGATGGGAGGTGTGTGAGGGATAAAAAAAATCACCCTATTGGGTACAAGGCACACTACTAGGGTGACAGGCACACTAAAATCTCAGACTTCACTGCTATATAATTCATCCATGTAACCAAAAACCACTTGTACCCCCAGAACTATGGAAATAAAAATATTTTTAAAATAAAATAACCCCCCAAGAAGAAATTAGTGTCAAATATAAGTAAGTAAACTCTGAATGGACTAGGAAGTACTGTTTCCAGTATTAGTACCGGGTCTAGAGTGGCTCAGAGGCTCAGAGACTTTTTGTTGAGAAGAGAGATGATTGATATTTTCAAAATCTTTTTATTTCATAAAAAAATGAGTTTACAGAAAAGTTACAAAAAGCATACATGAATTCCTGTATGTACAGGTCATCGAGATTGAACAAATCTTTTTTCTTTTTTTTTCTTTTTTTTGGAGACAGGATCTCACTCTGTCACCTAGGTTGAAGTGCGGTGGCGTGATCTTGGCTCACTGCAACCTCTGCCCCCTGAGCTCAAGCGAGCCTCTCTCAGCCTGCTGGGTAGCTGGGACCACAGGTGCGCACCACTATGCCTGGCAATTTTTTTGTATTTTAGGTAGAGATGGGGTTTCATCATGTTGCCTAGGCTGGTCTTGAACTCCTGAACTCAAGATATCCATCTGCCTCTGCCTCCCAAGGGGCTGGGATTACAGGTGTGAACCACAATGCCTAGCTTAAGATTTAACATATCTTAACATTTTACTACATTTTCTTCTTTCTCTCTCTCTCTTTCTGTGTGTGTTTGTGTGCGTGTGTGTGTGTTATTATTGTTGCTACTATTATCATTGTTATAATTGTATGGTTGAACCATTTGACAGTAAATTGCAGACATCATAACATTTTAATCCTAAATACTTCTGCATGTACCTCTTAGGAGCTTGGACATTCTTCTATGTAACTAGAGTACAATGAGCAAATTCACCAAATTTGACAGATACAGTATTAATATCTGCTACACAGACTTTTTTCAAATATTGCCAATTTTCCCAATAATGTGTTTTAGAGTATTAGATTTTTGATCCTGGATCCAAACCAAGGTCTTGCATTGAATTTCATGAGACCCTTTAAAGCCACTACTGAGTTGGGGATCTGTGTTCTGAGATCTGAGGGTGCCAGACAACTCATCTCTGAAAAATTAGTGCCTCTCTGAGTTGACAGCCATAGTGGACTCGTAACTTCTCAAAAACTTTTCCCTGCTTTCATCTCACTTGATCCTTACAACAGTCTTGTGAGAGAAACAGGGCGCAGGTTAGCATCTCCATTTTATGGATGAGGAAACAGAGCTGCAGAGGGTCACACTGTGGGTTTGAGCCAAGAGATCTGTGTTATAGCCCTGGCTTCGCAGTAAATCCCCAGACCTTTCCTCCTCTCCCCAGCAGATGAATGGGCAGATGAGAGCTTAGCCAGGCCTCCCACCTGCGGGGGTCTGGCCTTGCTGCGATGACACCACCTGTCTCCCAGTTGGCGGTTGTCCCTTTGGTGCCAGGGAGTAGGCAAGCAGATGTCTAGAAGAAAGCCAAGGTCGGCAAGACAGAGGCAATTGGAGAAAGAGCCCTTGCCTCTGCCCTAGTGCCTGTAGCGGTGTTACTCAATAACCTTTGAGCGCTACGGTGAGGTAATGACTTGCTCAGGGACCAGTTTCTCCATCTCTTGTAGAAGAGGCTGGCTGATGACTTTTGTGGTCCCTTTTTGCAATATGAATCCAGGATGCTGTGACCGCCCCACCCATAGGACTTTAGCCCTTATAACTGTAGTTTGCCACTGCACTTTCCACTGCTAGCACCTCTGCATTTCCTTGTCCAAGGGCTTTTACGGTGCCTACACACATAGTGAGAGAGTAGTACCAGTCCTCTCTCTTCCTGACCTTTCTTCCCCCAGCCACTTCTCCCTGAAAGCAAGCCTCAACCCATGCATTGGCACATAAATACCTCAGCTCTCTCTCCCCTAACTCTGACATTCATGTTCAAAGTGTGGTCCCTGGACTGGTACCAGTCTGGGAACTATTTATTACTGGTTTGCAATAAGTATAGAAATTGAGCACTTTGGGAGGCCAAGGCAGGCAGATCACCTGAGGTCAGGAGTTCAAGACCAGTCTGGCCAACATGGCGAAACCTCATCTCTACTAAAAAAAAAAAAAAGCAGCCAGGTGTGGTGGCATGCACCTGTAATCCCAGCTACTCCAAAGGGTAAGATTGGAGAATCACTTGAACTTGGGAGGTGGAGGTTGCAGTGATGGCACCACTGCATGCCAGCCTGGGCGACAGAGGGAGACTCCATCTCAAAAAAAAAAAAAAAAAAAAGGAACTTGGGAGTCAGCATTTGGGAGCTTCATATCTTTTGAACCCAATAATAAAAAAATTGGGGCTTGTATTTTGTATGTTTTTAATTTTTCTAGGAATTCATTTTTATTATATATTCAAAAGTATCAGGAGGAGAAAAAGTATCAGTCTAAAATATCTTAGAAATTAAAAAGAAAAAAAATGAATCCTTTGGCGTAGTTTGAAGAGAACTCTTCTACACTGTTTCCCAATGGGGTTAAGTTCTGGCTGTGCACCATTGCTCAACAATGCATGATTTATTGCCCATCTTTCCTTCCCTATCTTATTTCTCCACTATCCTACAAGTGCTTTCTGGGATATCCCCCCAAATACATCATTTACACTCAAATTCTTGTTTCAGGGTCTGCTACTGGGGAGAATTCCGCCTAAGACAATGGCTTATGTTTCTTTCCAATTAATTTCAGAACCCAGTTAGTTACATCCTGTGATTTTCAAGTGTTTATACTTTTGAAATGAAATGGCTAAAGTTTCTACATGGAAGTACCTTTTACAAATACTTCTAGCCTTTAAGAGCATTTAGAGCAATTCAAGAGGCATTTTTGTTTATTTCCATCCATGTCTTAATTCATTTAAGAAATGATTATGAGAGAGACCTCCTGGAATGTGATCACCACACTTATCCATACTTTAATTTCACGAAGGCATTGAATTGTCCACCGCCTTCTCCTCCCTTTACTCTGCTTTGCCCCTAACAAAAGGCTCAAATATTGCACACACTTTGCATCTACGTCCTCAGCCCCAGAGGTCTCAGGATCCTAGGAGAGACTGGGGCTATGAAGCGGGATCATATTCACTCTCAGAGTCTTCTAAATACATGGGATTTCAAAGGAACTGATTGCAAATCAAAGTAAAGAGCCATAGTCTTGGCTTTGTTCCCTGTCTGCTGTTTGTATATTTCATATTATGCATGGGCCGGGGGTGCCCACGGCGGGGCCTGCTGGTTATAACCACAATCAATCAATCCCAACTTATTTTCAGGTCCTGCCAGCCATCGGGACAATTTCCAGAACTATGTGAGTCTTCTTTTCATTATTTAAAGACTGGTGAAAGGATGCAAAATTACTTAATGAAAGGGTCAGGCTGACCAACTGACAGGCCAGCTGAGGGCTTGAGGCTGTCAGAAGGGCATTAGCACCTTGGTCTTTGAGGCAGGGCAGGCACACTTTGCATCTGGGCATGGTTTCATCCCTGGTTTTGGGGTTGGGTGGTGCTGGGTTAGCCTTATAGCTCTAATCTAATGCAGAGGAAGTACCAAAGGGGCCAATGAGACACTTAATACTGGTTTCCCCATTACTTTTGCAGTCTAGAACTTTGACCCTAGCTAAGACACAGAGGTCAAAAACGCCAAATGCTGTGAGAATTGGCCCAGGGCAATACTAATGGATCCACAGAGCACTATGTGCAGCAGCATAATCAGGAAATGAGGAACAGCAAAGGCCTATATTATCATGCCTGTGCCTTGCACCTCTGTGAACTGCAAAAGTGGCCCACTCTGTTTCTTCTCTGAGCAGGCAAACATGGTCAGAGCTCCACCAGACACTTTCAGGCTAGGGGTGCCAGGTAAAATATAGGATGGCCAGTTACAGTGAATTTCAGATAAATAATATTTTTAGTATAAGTGTATCCCAAATAGCACATGGGGTATACTTATACAAAAAAAAAAAAAAAAAAAAAAAAAAGATTTGTCATTTACCTGAAATCAAATGTAAACTACCCATCCTGGATTTTTATTTGCTAAATCTGGTAACCTCTCCTTGGATCCTTGCTACCATTTCTGCATGCCCCTCCCTGTAGCTTTGGGGTGATTTTGCTTCCAAGGGACTGTACCTGTGATCCTCCTTTTGCATGCCTGCTCTTGGGCTGCTGGAGCCACTTTGCCTGCAGACATAGAGAGAGGACATGCATGGGAGTTTGCCTCCTTCACCTGGCCACAGGATGGTCCCTTGCTGAGCACCAATGATTTTTGGGCACAGATGTAGGAAAGGCCAGCTTTCTTGCCTTGGGTCTATCTACTAGGTTCAGGCTGGAGCTCCCCTCTGTGGAGGTGGTTCCAACATTGCACACTCAATTGGCTTAATCTGCTCCCCTGTCCTGCTTCTTTCACTCCCTTACCAGTTTCCCCTGGGAGCACTTCCATCAGAAATCACTCATATCAGAATCTACAGCTCAAGGTCTGCTTCTGGGGAACAGTGCCTAAGATAGCTCAGCAAAAAAAGGGGTCTTCAGGGGGTGAGGAGAAGGCTTATAGTGAATTTTGAAGAGCTGAGGGAATGGCAATGGGGAGCCCTTCCAAGGAGAAAGGCCTCGCTCCCTGTAGCTTATGCCGGAGAGGAGTAGGGGGCAGGAGGTGAAATTAAGCCTCCAGGACTACCTCCTTTGAGATGGAGGGTGGCCAGCCATTTGGCCTCCAGAGCGGGGCCTGGGCACTTGCCTCCTGGCTGGGAACCCACTGCTGTAAGTGATGCTTCAGCGCTCAAGCTCTCATGGGGTTCTCTGTGCAGACACAGGCCCTCACCTTCCAAGCCTGCTTGGCTTAGTTTTGCAAGTTAAGACTTGCAAGTGCTTAGCACACTGCCTGGCATGTGGAAGGTACTCTGAATATGTTGGAAGAATGAATGACTAACTGAAGTTACTCTATGTCTTTATAGCCAGTGTTCTGTGTTTCCCCAAGCCCTCCCTGGTCAGACTCAGTCTCTTAAACTTGCTGCAAATGCACCAAGTCGTAGGATATCTAACAATCCTTCAGGTTCTGAAGACCTGGGGAAGGAGGCCCATGCATCATGCTTTGCATGGTGGAAAATGAGAGCAGGCAGCTGCAGAGCCAGCCCTGGTCCCTTGAAAATGGAAAAGCCATTTTCAACCTTGCCTGCACATTGGAATCACCTGGGAAAGATTTAAACAATTTTGAAGTTTGGGTCTTACCCCAAGAGAATCTGTTTTAATTGGTGTGGGTGTGATCTGAGCATAAGGATTTTTGAAAGTTTCTCAGAGATTCTATTAGGCAGCTGAAGTTGAAAGCCATTGGACTAGGAAGTTTTGTACCTGGATGGAATGCCTCAGGTCACCTTGATTAAATGGGATGATGGTATTGGAGATGGTCAAGGCATTAGGTTAATCGGGCTTTATCATTTAAAATTCTGGAATGTCTGCATTTCAGGAAATGAACGATTACTAGATTGAAGGAAGCTGTTCTAATTCAGCAGTAACTGCAGAGGTTCTTAAACTTAAGGGTGCATTATTAGAATCACCTCTAGGACTTATATAAATACAGGTTGTTGGGCCCCACCTCTAGAGTTTCTGATTCAGTAGGTGTGGGGAGAGGCCCCAGAATTTTCATTTCTTAAAAATCCCCAGGTGACATGGATGCTGCTGGGCTGGGATACACATTTTGAGAACCACTGATTTACTATGAATTATATTTGGAGCTAAGCTGACTCTCTTGAGAGTAAGTTTTACTTTCACTTATTTGTTCCCCATTGGTCTATCCCTCAAAAGTGTTCCTTAGGGACTGTGTATTAATTAGTTTTTTCTATAATCATGCTGTGTAACAAATAACTCCCAAATGTCAGTGACTTATGATTGCAAATATTTATTTCATACTCACAAATGTGGAGGTTGGCTACAGTTCAAGCCATGCTAGATTTGAATCCGGACTTCAGTTTGGATTCATACTTGCTCCACATGGATTTATTCTGAGACCCTGGCTGAAATAGCAATGGCTACCTGGAGCATGCTTATTTCATAACAGAGGACAGAAGCTTCAAGAGGGCTGGCAGAAGCTTAAAGCTTTAACTTGTAGCTGACACACTATCATTTTCACCCACATTCCATTGACCAAAGCAATTCCCATGACCAAGCTCAGAGTCAGAGGATGGGGAAATATACTTTGTCCACAGTAAAAAGTGTCAGGGACAAGGAGTAAAGAATGATGGACAAACAATATTATCTATCACACTTGTTAGATGTCAGGCCTTGTATGAAGTTTTGAAGAGACATAGAAAGATAAAACAGAGTCTCAGCCTCTGAGAAGCACAGGTTGGCAAGAAAGACAAAGATACAAGGAAGTACTAGAAATGAGATGCAGGACAAATGAGCAGCAGGAACATGCAGGTGGGAATGGCCCTAATCGCTGAGATCTCTACTATCCCACACTGTGCAACCAAGGTCCTTGGAACTGGGCCCAGGCTGCAGTTCTGGAAGCCAGGGCTGTGTGTGGGAGCAGCTGAGCCGGCACACAGTTACAGAGCATGGAGCAAAGAGGAATTGAGTCTGTGCCTGGGCTGAGGCAAGTTTGTTCCGGAAAGTCCAAAGTACCTAGTCCAAAGCAGAGGATAGTTAAGAGGGAGAACTGGCTTTTTATCAAAGGGCTGTCACAGAAAACAAGAAATATGAGCGCACCATTGGGGAAGTGAAGCCTGTGGGTAATTTGTGGTGGCAAGGGGATGGAGGAGGAAGGGGTGCCTACTGTACTGATGGGGTGCCTACTGTACTGAGCTTCAGGCAGCAAAGGTATTACGAAAGTTGTCAAGTTGGAGGACAGGAAAAGGAAAGTGGATCTGGACAGCTTTCCCAGAGGAGCAAGTATTCCACCTGGGGCATAGCTGGTGAGTAGGAGTTTGTTAGCCGATGGAGGCTAGATGACAGGAAGGGGAGTGTAGGAGCTTACGTGACAATTCCAGGGGCACTCAGATTCCTCTCTTTTCTAGTAAGTTCCTGCAGTTACTATCTTTGCCCGGTCCACTCTTCATCCTCACCCCCAAGCTCCAGGCTGTCGTGATGCCCACAGCTGTCTTTGTGTTTCCAGGTCACTGAAGTTTTATTGCCTCTGAGGTTCAAGGATTTTTTCTCCTCAAGTAATTACCACTGATATTATGTGGTTTGATTTCAGAATGATTACAAAACTCTGAGACTCCCAAAGAGTATCACTTAGACTGAATTTTCTGGGGACTGGTGTCCAAAACTGACAGTCCCAGTGCTAGGTTCAAACACAGGATTTGCCAGAACTCTCCCTCTTCAGTTACCCTTCTTATGTGGGTGAGAGGAGAACTCTGCCTCCTGGGAGTCTTTGCTCTGCTCCCAGAGGCTAGGCCAATTTCCGGCCATCATCTATTATTAGAGAAGCACAGTAAATCCCCTAAGATGGCACGATTAAACACTCTAAGGTCTAGAAGTCATCTTTCCAGGAATCTGGAGGCCTGCATGAAAATTCGACTTCTGGGAGTCTGCCATGACATCCTCAAGCTCCTGAGCTGGGTGAGCTATTGAGGCCAGCAAGACCTCAACTTCATAAAGAAAGGCATTTGAGATGAAGGAAAAGCTAGCTCAAAGGCACAAAGAGGTAAACACTCTGTTGGTGTCAGTAGCGTCTACTGAGTTAGATATGGCTGAGCCAGGCCAAGCAGGGTGGGTCGAGGAGTTAACTGGGGGCGGGGAGTGGAGAATGAGGCTGCATGGGAGGGAGGAGCTGGTGGGTAAGGGGGCGGGGCTTTATGTAGGCAGTGGAGACCATAAAAGCTGTCCAAAAGGGGAAATGGCACTTTGCAAACTTTATCGCATTTCCTCTGAAAAGTCCCGTTGAATTCGGGGGAGACTGGAGAGAGATTCGAGAGAACCCTGGTTAGGGCCATGTTGTCAGAAAGCTTGGAAAGAGAAAAGTCGAGAACCTTTAGTCTTTTCAGCATGAGTTGCAAAGTCAGCCTCCTACAGGGATGGGACAGAGATGTAAGGGAACAAGCAGGTTGGTTTTTCCTTCTTTTCTTATTCCAGAATGGCATCCTAGGCTTTGCTATGTTCTGTGGGGGAAATGCTTTGCATAGTAATGACATAAGAAGAGTCTCCAATTCCACCAAGATATATGTTCACTCCCATTTTCCTTTAAAGACACAGCCCTTTCTTTTCTGCACCTTTGATAGAGACATGGGTATAGGAAATATTTCATTATCCTCTTAATAGCACCATACCAGACCCACAAAATGAAAAAAAATGATTTATGGCAACTGATAGCTAGCCTCACTGGAAGTGAGTTATAGGGAGCACTGGGGTTGTGGAAAGCTAAATGGGGATGTCCAGACCCAAAAGGGAGCCATCCGCTTCTTGGCTTTATTAGGTGAGGCCAGATTTTCTAATTTTGAAGAAGAAATGGACAAAATATTTAGTAAAAAACCTTTCTATTTTTAAACTTTGCCCACCAATTTGCATTTTTTTTTTGTTTTTTTTACCATGCTGAAGAGGCCAGACACAGACTGTGGGACCCTTGATTTGTACCTGGTCTCCTAGATCTTTAGTGGGGATAGTGCCCTTAGATGTGAGATTGTCAACTTTTTCCAAGAGTGATACCTTCAAGACAGTCATGGTTCAGATGGCAGGGCTGTTTCAAGGGACTGGGGCATTGAGGTGGGCTTGGGGGAAGACATGGTGGCCCTCTGAAAACTAAAGGGGGAAGAAGATTTGTGGTTTTGGTTCCAGTCATTCCAGTTCTGCGGGGCTACTCCCATGAGGTGAAGCTGCCTGTTCCCCTTGTCTAATGCACTGAAATCCAGATCAGTCAAGAGGCCCCAAGGCCCAGTCAGAATCCACTGGAGCTAGGGATCGGGGGAAGAGGGGTGGGCAGGCAGCCAAGCTGGCTGAATTAGTTTCCTGGGGCTGCTGTAACAAAGTATTACAAACTGGATGGCTTAGAACCACAGAGATTGATGCGCTCACAATTCGGGAGACCAAAAATTCAAAATCCAAGTGCTGGCAGGACCATCCTCTCTCTGAAGACTCTAGGGGAGGATCCTTACTTAACTCTTCCAGCTTCTGGTGGTTGCTGGCAACCCATGGCACTCCTTGGCTTACAGACACATCACTCCAGTCTCTGCTTCCATCTTCACATGGCGATCTTCCCTCTGTGTGTGTCTGTGTCCAAACTTCTCTCTTCTTATGAGGACTCCCGTCATTGGAGTTAGGGTCCACTTCATCTTAAATTGATTACATCTACAAAGACCCTATTGCAGGAGGACAGGTCCCCAGATGACCTTGGCTGACCTAACTCCCCACCACCCTGCAGCTTATAGTTCTCAGAATAATTGGAGAATATGCCAAGAATACAATGTCTTCTGATAAGAAAGAACTGTCTGGAACAGCCTGGGCTCTGTCCTCAGTCCTTCTAGAACAGGCTCTCCTATAATGCTCATTCTCAGCAATTCCAGTGACGTTCAGGGTATAAAACCCAGGGCTGAGTGTTTTTGGGGCCCCTCAGCTGCAACGTGACATGGGACACATACAGAAGAGACTCCATCCACCCTGAGCAGCTTTCCTGAGCTTTGGGGGACTGGCTCACCATGGGTCCTAGGCTTCTCCTTTTTCTTTCTCCCTATTACTCTGTGAACAATAAACCTGCTTTGCCTGACTTGTGTGAGTGTTCTATCTCACTGGACTTACGCCAGTGGGAAAGGACCTTTACACCCATTTCCAAACAAGACCACATTTTGAGGTTCTGGGTGAGCATGGATTTGGGGGGAACATTATTCAACCCAGCACATCAGCCATCTTGAATTCCTGATTCCTTCATCAGGTGAGTATTCAGAATGGCTGGGCCACAGTCCCATCAGGCCATGCCAAGGCCCACTTCCATGTCTCAGTCAGGTGTGTGCCACTGGTGGCATGGAAGGACAGGCAGAAGCCCAAGGCCCTTTAGGGGTTGACAGAGCTTTGGGCAGCCCCAGTCTCTCAGAAGAGGGCTGAGGTCGGAGGCTGGCTAGGGTTCACATGGGAAAGCTGATGATGGAGGGAGTGGGCATTTCCTGCCCCAGCACTGAGCAGGAACATCACTTGGCCCTGCAGCTCCTGTGGCTTGAGTTCCACCTGCAGGTCCTTGCTGGCTTAAGAGCTCTGTCCTGACAAAATAAGAACAACTGCTACATGGCAAGATCCCCCGCAGAACTCTGGTGGCTTGCAAATGAATCTCTGGGAAGAGGAGTGGGGAACAAGAAGATATCTTGCATGCTGAAGCTCTGATAGTTCTATGGCAACTTCCCAGACACTGAGACAGCCTGTGTCTTGGATGTCCCCTCCTTCCCCACCTAGCTTTGAGCCTGTTTTTATATCCTGCCCTTCCACATTTTCAACGTTTAGGGGAGCACTTTTCTGCCCTCCGACACTTATATTCTCCCTAACGATGACTTTGTGGCCTCCCTTTGCTTATGTGCCCCTGTGCTGGCCCAAACTGAAGGATCTCTGGTCCCCATAGGCAGAAGGAGCCATGCCTATTTAGGAAAGGCGGCAGAGAGCCCGAGGGGCACATCCACTTCCTTTGGAAGTTCAGAGTCCCCAGAGCAGAGGTTGTGGGATTCCTGAGTTGGAGAGGACATTAACTGTCACCAAATCAACTTCCTTAGAGCTTTGAGTCCCTTCTCTGTGGCTGTTCCTCAGGATTATCCCATGCTTGAAAAAACTGCAGAGACAGGGCACTTGCTACCCCCAAGGCAGCCCAATTCATTTTTAGACAACTCTAATCTTTATCAAATTCGTCCTGATGCTGAGTCAGAATCTGCCTCCCTGGGCACTTCACCCCTTAATCCTGGTTTATCCACTGGGGCCTGGAGCGCAAGTATAATTCATCAAATCATCAGCTATCAGAGCTGGAGGCCACCAAGGCCAACCCCTCATCTTAAATTCCCTTTCTTGCTCCAGATGCCGCTTCCAGATGTACCAGCCTTGGCCAGAATTGCCTGCCATTTGTATTTGTCTGCCTCTTCCCTGGATTTTAAGAGTACTTTATTTTTGTTTCCTTGCCAGACTTGGGTACCCTTCCTAAAAAACTAGTTTGGCCTTCACAGCCTAGGAAGAAAAGGAGGGTGGCAAAGGTGCCCTGCACAAGCATGACAAATGAAAGACTGGTGACTACACTCATGAGCCCAAAGACTGGGGTGGGCAGGAGACAGGCAGGCCTGTCTCCCCACCAACCCGAGGTCTGCACGGGACTGAAGACTGCAGGCAGCTGTTCTCTCGGCCTGCCACCCCCCCATCCTCAATATAAAAGCACACCCATCATAGTATTTATAGAACTAGTAAATAAAGAATAAAATAGCAAGTGAAAGTAGGTTTTGATTGCCTACGTGTTGGTAAAACCCAGCTGGAATAATTTGATTCATGCATGGAAAAATGCCTCCGAAGCAGGGCCTTTTTTTAGTGTGCCGAAACTGAATCCCTCCAGCCGCAGATAGAAATTTCTGCTCCTATAGTTTGGCTGTAAGACTAAGAATTAAAATCTAAAATGAGATTCCAAGAGAACTAATTATTTGATCCCTTGAAATATACCAACTAGCCGTTTTCCAATCTTGCAGACAAAGCTGCTGAATGAAGGAAGAGATGATAACGCCCTCTTTGGCACCCAGCTCTTTCTGGGAGGCACATCCTTACCCAGTTGGAAGGGAATGAAGACTGTCTCATCTGTCAGACCTCTGGACATAGCCCTGTGGCACAAAGAGATGTCTCTTTAGGCAAAATCAGGCACCATGTGAATTTGATTTCTGTTCCTAGTATAAAGGGGCTGTGACTAATTTTATATTCTGCGAGTGGTTTTGAGGAATGAAAAATCTATTCTTCCCACCCCCAGCCGCCCACTCCCTCAAATAAGGGTTTCCTTTTCCCAAGACGCCAGATTGCTTTGCAGACAATGCCACTCACTTGTTACAGGAGGTTCTGGGAGAAGTTGGCATATAGCATACTTCTGTTCTTGGGCATTCTTTGGCTTAATGGACACTGGACTTATCAGTGACCCATGGTTGTGGACAGCTGCTGCTTTTCTTGTCTGTGACGCCCCTTCAGATGCACAAAAACACACACAGGAAGCCCCAATATGGTGACCTTAAGAGCTAGTTTGAAAAATACTATTGTTTTAGAAACTGTGTGGGCTGGTAGAAAGACGAAGTGAAGCTTTCACAATTAAGAACTGTGCTTTGGAGTGTTGATCCCAGGAGGCAAACTCCCAGAAAATATTCCTTCACTGTTCTTGACTTTGGCTTTCACTTTAATACATGATCCACCAATTAGGCATCCAATTGGGTTTCTAAGATTTATTTTTTTAAATGTGAGGATGAAGGGATTCCCAGTCACTGAGAACAAAGGATGAAGGGGTTCCCAGTCACTCACATTATAGTGAGAATTAGTCCAAGAAAATAGCTTTCCTCTGAACCCCTTTTTGCATTCGGCTACTTTGAAACAGTGAGACTTGGAGTGAGAGAGAAGGGTAATTTTAGCAATAGTGCACTTTGGGGACTGAGGACCTGAATTAAGAGATTCCTACATTTGAATTCCAACATTTTCTAATGTTCAGATACATCTGATAGACTAGTAATTTTTCTAGGGAGATTGACCACCATTTAAAACACTGTCTTCATGGTGGTGGTGGTAGTGGAGGGCGGCATTTGTTACTAGTTCTGAACAACCAGCTTGCAAGTGAATTTTTTCAGTCAGTAATTTAGACTGTGCAAATGATGAAACTGATATTCAGAAAGGCAAAAAGGTCTCACATGTATGGTAGTGAAAAAAGAATTTATTCCTCCAAATGTAGGGCCAGGGTGTTACAGATAAAGGAAGGCCTCTTAGGATAAAGAAATCCACGAGGACAAGCCTATGGGGTCATAGTGAAGTGCTTTGTCATTGTGTTCTACCACCCCTTCCCCAGCTCCCTGCTACCACTTATTTTCAATTCTATCCTGCCAGGGGGTTTCTGAGGTGTTGCCCTAGGAGTGCTCAAACCCCAGTCTGCTGTCAAGGACATCCCTATAGATGTTCATTCTCCCTCATGGGGAACCTCTGTGGAAATCTAATTATTCATATTCCAATGACTGCTGAGGCTCCAGCGATTGAAATGATGCATGACTTCTTGTCATTAGAACACCACTAGAATGGTCAGAGTTCTGTGTCTGCAATGGTTTCAGGACCGCAGGGCAGAAGCAAGAATGAGGAGAAAGGAAGACTTTATTCCATCTTGTACCTTGGACTGAAGTTGCCCAGCAGGAGCAGTGATGGTTAAGCATCAGTTTTGTACCCTGGAGCGAGTGAACACCTGCAACTGCATGCAGAATTTCGTGTGGGCATTTTTAGGTAAAGGGAGCTAGCTCATAGCTTCATCGAATTTTCCTTTTTTTTTTTTTTTTTTTTTGACAGAGTCTCACTCTGTCACCCAGGCTGGAGGGCAATGGCATGACCTTGACAATCTTGACTCACTGCAGCCGCCACCTCCCGGATTCAAGCGATTCTCCTGCTTCAGCCTCCTGAGTAGCAGGGATTACAGGCACGCACCATCATACCAGGCTAATTTTTTTTTTGTTTTAATTTTTTGTAGAGACGGGATTTCACCATGTTGGCCAGGCTGGTCTCAAACTCCTGACCTCAAGTGATCCACCCACCTTGGCCTCCTAAAGTGCTGGGATTACAGGTGTGAGCCACTGCACCTGGCCCTCATCAGATTTTCGAAGGGATCATGACCCCTCCCATGCAAAATATTAAAAACACCAGCGTAGGTAATTTTGACATTGCAGTAAATGATTTATTATTAGAGGAGATACTAATACTAGGATGATATATGGTAAAACGATTGCATCAGTTTGAATAGGTAAGACTATGTTGCAGTAACAAACTCAGTGGCTTAAATACAGCAAAGCTTATTCTCTATGCTCTGTGCCTGATATGGGCTGGCAGGGAGAATATGCTCACTGCAGCCCCTCAGATGCCCAAGCTGAGAAAGTCTTCACCTCGACATAAGCTTCCCACATCACCACAGCAGCAGGAAAACCAAGTGGCCTGAAAGCTCACTGGCTGTTACACTTCCACCTAGGAGTGCTCACATTTTTAATTGGCCAAAAACAAGCGACATGGCCATGAGGTATCTCGAAAACAGGAGAGGACGTCCGATCTATCATGTGCCCACACGGAGAACCGGAATATTTGTGAACATCCCTAATGACTACTGCTGTGATATAAAAATTTTGGAAAGAAAATCATAAAGTGTTCAGCTCATCCACTTTAAAAATTAAGAGCAAGGAACATAAAACTGTATTCAACAAATATAGTACATAATAAAAAGAACTCAGTTCCTTGTTATGGCCAATTAAGATAGAAAAAGTCGGGGGAAAGAGATTGAAAGAGAGTGGGGAAATGAGAGAAGAGGAGAAAGAGGAGGGAAGAAAATGAAAGGGGCTTTTGTGCAGAGAGGAAAAGGGGCAAGGCCGCATGTCAAAGCAAGGTCAGTCTTTTCTGCTAGCTGAGCCCTACATCTCATGGTTCCACCCAGGCTGCTGGCCCAGGAGGCCAACTCCCTGGGTACAGGCAGTCTTCCAAGTTTCCCAGCACCCCAGCTTTCTGCGGGCTGCTCTAAGTAAACAGCACAGCAGGCCCCCCAGTGCTCTGCATGGAGCTCCTTCCAGAAAATCCCCTCCTTTTGCATTTCCTGGGAGCAACACACTAGAGACCATCTGAGTGAAGCTCAAAGCCAGGCGTGGCTTGTGGGCCAGAGTCCCACCCCAGGTCATCCCCCTGCCAGACACCAGGGTTACTTTTATGTGTGAAGGCCACCTGCACAAAAGCTGCAGGCAGACCAAAGTGTGTCAAAAGCAGCACAGGAAATCTTCCCTAATGCAGTAACTCGATTCAGTGCACATGTTGAAACTATGACATAAATATGCTAAGCACATATTTTATAATAGAAAAGACTCGTTCAGTCTCTCTGTACATCTGCATGTTTTAAAGGCATAAACTAGCCCCAAGGGCTGTGACTTCCTCCACCCCCGCTTCTTCCCTGGCTCCTGGAGCTGAGTCTTCCCTTTGCCCTAGGAAAGCCATGCTTACATGGCTGTCCACCTGTGGTCACCTGCTCTCCTCACTTACTGCTCACTAAGAGAAGTGGAGAGGTCAGCCTGGAGCCCTCCCCAGACTCCTGGAGGTGATATATACCCAGCTAAGAGATGGGCCAGGCTTGGGGGAGAGTTAGGCACAGAGAAATCTTGGGAATGGCAAAGGGCTGGGCTGTCTTGTATTTTCCTGATTGGTTTCGGTTTGTTCCTCGCTACCACCGCCCTGAGGTAAGGTGGTGTGAACTTCGCTTTTCAAAAGCCATGTCCCCTGTATCAGTCAACTATTGCTGACAAGCTACTCCAAGATTTAGTGGTCTAAAACAACAACTGCTTCTTATTTCTCACCAGTCTGTGGCTTAGCCAGATGGTTCTTCTGGTCTGGGCTGGGCTCCTTAGGTCTCCACTAGGCTTGCTCATGTATCTGTCTACGGCCAGCTGATGTGGTGGCTGGAGCTGGCAGGGGCTTCTCTCCTATCATCTGGCATCCTCTGCCAGGCTAGCCCAAGCTCTTGTTCACATGGCCATCATAGGGTTCCAACAGTAACGAGAGGGCAAGTCCCAATGCTCAAATGCTTTTCAGACCTCTGCTTGGGACACTTTCGTTACTCTGTCATTGGCCAAAGTAAGTCACATGGCCAACCCAGATTAAAGGGTAGAGAAATAGATTCCATCTTGCTGGGAGGAGCTATAAAGTCACATTGTAAAGGTGATGATAAGGAGGTGGGTGGTACTACTTTGTAGTCATTTGTGTGATCTGACACTCCCAAATCCCAGCCTTTCCATGTCACTTCTCTAGTAGATGGTCTCCAAGATGTCCTCTTTCCCCATACCACCGTCTAGGGCACACAGCCAGTAGGGGATCAACGTGCACTACTCTGTGAGAGACTCAGGGCACCATGACACACAGGCAATGGGACCCTCTCTGGGTTAGACTTGGCTGTGAAAATCATCTGAAATAACAGGGTTTAAACAAAGTAGAAAGTTTTCTCTCGGGCTAAACAGTCAGCCTAGGAGCCTTGATAAAATCACCAGGGACCAAAGACTTCTTTCAGCTCACTGATTCACCACCCACAGACAACTTCCTTGTCCTCATGATCTAAGAAGGTTGCTAGAGCTCCAGTCATCACAACTGCAGGCATCTATGTGGAGGAAAGAAAGAAGGGCGTATCTCTCTCTTAAAGGAGATCTTCCAGTGGTCTCACTCACCTCTGCTCACATCTCAGTGGCCAGAAATTACCTGTACTCCCTAGTACAGGCACACTTACCCAAAAAGGAGGCTCAGAGAAAGTTGGGCACATTGATGCTTCAAATAAACTTTCTGTGACTAGGGAAAAGGAGTAAAAGGATTGGGGGTCTTTGCCAAATAAAGTCTTTTGCACACATGTTATGTGACTGTGAAATTGTAAGACATCTTTGCATACATTTCATTTGTTTAATCATCACATCTGGGGTAGATTCACGTCATTTAGTTAGTTTGGTTCATGTAAATATATGCAGTCCCCTATTGCAGTCCCCTAGGCAATTCGTCATTCCTTTGTGACTCAGTGCCCTCTTGGGCAATGCTCTGAGAGGGCCCAAGGACTGTCTCACCTACTCAATCCCAGGGTGGCGCTCATTTTATTTTATTTTCCAATTTTAATTGCTATATGACAACCTCACAGTAAAATTCACAAATCTTAAGCGTACAGCTGGAGGACTTTCTATATATGTAGCACCCATGTAATCACCACCCAGATCAAGCTACAGAACATTTCAACCCCTCCACCCTCACCCAGAAGGTCCCCCAGTGCCTCTTCCACATCATGCCTCTTCCCCATACCCACCCTTAGAAGTAACCTTTTGTGTGACGAGACCACCTGCATGAAGGCTGCAGTCACCTGTATGGCTGGGATGTCCCTACACTCAGGTTGTAAAATAGCATTAAGTAGTCTCACCCAGGTTTCTACTCCTCTTCTCTCCTCTCACGCAGCCTTTATTTGCTCTCTGGTTCTGGTCTCTTTCTCTCTTAAGTCTTCTTTATGTTTCAAAAGCAGTACAGTCTTTCTTGTTTGGGGTACCCTTCCTTATCATAGCCCTGACTGGTCATGTTCTCCCTGCTGGCACCCGATCAAAGAAACCTGGTGATTTGTAGGACAATTCAACATGTTCTCTGTGGCTTCCATGGGCTGATGGATAGAAGGGATATAGAGACCCACTTTGGTTCAACTGAAATAACTTTATGGTGTCACTACTCAGTAGTGCAGCCCCCAACCAGTGGAGTCAGCCCCACTGGGAATGTATTAGAAATGCAGATCCTTTGGCCCCTGAGAGCTGCTCTAAAGTGGCATGGGTACTTGATCAGGAAGTGAGAGCCCCTGGAAGCACCTAGGTCTTGGGGGCCTCCATCAAGTCGCTGTGCCCCAGGTGGGAGCTGAATAGTAATGTCACACCACCAAAGCAGTATTATTCTATGAAGTCATAGTTGCCCTGTTGTCTTGAACCCGTCATCCCCTAGATCTAGTTTTTAAAACTCCTTTTCTTACTGCCAATCCACAAACCCTTATCTGCAATGGAAACCCAAAAGTTTTGTGTAAGTTTGGCACAAATATATTTGGCAGCAAAATCTGGTTTCAATTCATATGAGGCTTTTTTGGAGTTATTATATATCCCTCTTCAAATGATTATTCGTGTCTCAGCACAGAACCATCAACATGTCTGATTACCCATGGGATGTTTCATAAAACACGGTTTCTACAAGTCTTACCTTTCTAATACATGAAAACTTCTTAATTCTAAAACTTATCTGAGCCGAAGGTTTTGGATAAAGGATGTGGACCTTTCTCTCCTTTGCCTCACATAGTTTATGCATTCAATTCCTTTAACTTGTCCCTTCATTTTAAATTATGATTGTGATTATTATTATTAATTACAAGGTAATACTTATTTTAAAAAATTCAGACTATGGAAATAGCAATCCTGTCCCTGCTTCTGATCACAGCTTAGTGTCCCTGCTTTTCTTTTTCTTTTCCTTTACACACATGCATAGATACACCCCAAAATTCACATGTGCTGACACATATTTTAGTAACAAAACTGCAATCATACTCTGCATAGTACTGGGCATCTCTTCCCCCCACTTAAGCAATGTATCAGGGGTTTCTTTCCTATGAATATACATATATTTGGCAGATGCTGTTGGTGCCTGGCCTGTATCCCTGGAGTCTGACCACTTTGGTGTGTGTCACTCCCTTCTAATTCCCAGGGTTCACATCCTTTGGTTTGAGGGCTTTCTCCAAGCTCTGCCAAAGCAGGGAAGACTGGAAGTTCCAGGGAATTAACAGTCCAGGAAGCAGTCCTCAACCAGAGTCTCAGGAGTTGATGTCTAATTACACCAGCCCCCTTGCTCCTTGAGTGGGATAACTTGGAGGCATTTCCTAGAGATCCCCAGCAGGACTGAGCCCCAGTTGCCCACAGCAGTAACTAGCTGATAACACACCTTTTATTGGCTTGCCTTCACTTCCCCATCTCCCCTCTCCACTCCCCTCCACCTCCCAGCCGTACCCCTCCTGTGTTTCTTCCATCTCCCAGATAATTTGTACCATTATGCTTGTCTCAGGATCTGTTTCTGCAGAAACCCATACGAGGACAATCTAGAAACACTTTTGTTTTTATTAACTTCCAAGTGTGCTACCGTATGGCTAGATCATGATTTCTTTAACCATTCCCTTATTACTGTCCTGCCGAACAATTACAGTGCTGCTAATTTTTCCATGTGACAGATGAGGCCACAGTAAGCCTCCTTGTACATATATTTTTGGGTGTGAGTATTTCTGAAAGAAAGATTCCAAGAGGTAGAGTTTCTGGGTCAAAAGGTAAGTACATTTAAAATGTTGAAAGATATGCAGGCATTTTGCTTAAAGTATTTTGGATGTTGCATCATTCTCTCTTTTAGTTTGTTTGCTCCATCTAGGTGGGCTCTGCCCTGCTCTTCTGCTCAGAATCTATGTTCTCCTGGGAGCTTATGTTAAAGCATCTCAGCTAGCGTGACCAACTGTCCCAGTGTGCCTGGGATGGGGGGATTTTTTAGGCCGTAGCTCTTTCAGTGATTCAGCTGAGACAATCCCAGGCAAATAGAGATGGTCAGTCACCCTAATCTCTGCTCCTTCAGCCGAGCTCTCAGTTTCCAGAGCTCCTGCTTTCAATTCCTCTGTCTTAGGCTTCACACCCAGGATCTCCCACCCAAGTTGCCTTGGGATCTCACCTCCCAGCTCACAGGGCACCTTCTGTTCCCATGAGCCAGTTCGTCACTAAACACACACATGCACACACCTGCATTTTCACAATCATCCATCAGGATGTGATTGCATTGTTCTCTTATGAATATTTCCTTTCAAGCATAAACATGTCTGCCCCCCATGGTATCTCCCAGTGGCCCAGTGCATTTCCGCAAGCCAGGTGCCAAGGGGAGAAATGTGGGCACTCTGTCTTTTTCCTAATCTGTTTATTTCTGTCTCTCTTACGTTTTTTCTGTCTTTTCTTGCCAGCTCTCATTCCAGAGGATGCTCAGTCTGTACCCTGGGGATGGAGTATAATTTTTGTCTATCTCTCTGTAAATATTACGAATATCTCTTCTCCTCATCTGGGATGGGGGTAAGAGGAAGAGAGAGCTGAGCTAAGAGATGGAGAACAACAGATACCTGAGAGCATTGCTTAAGCATCTGGAACTAGCTAAACCTGAAGCCTCACTATTTGGCTTAGTTTGGGTCCCCAAAAGCAGATCCTGAGACAAAGATTTGATTTTAAGTAGTTTATTTGTAAAATGGGCCCAGGAAGCCACACATAGGGGAGAAAGGAAGTCAGGGAAGGGAAGGAAGCCAATAATGACTGTATGAATAAATAAGCCAATGACTCCTTGGGCAACTGAAGCTCAATCCAGTTAGGGAACTCTGGGAGCTAGTGTGAAACATGCCTTCAAGGTACCTGTCTGAGAACGAGGGAGATGGGGTATTTATCCTTCAGCTTCTTGACCATCTTTGGTCAAAGGTTGCTTCTGGGGGTATTAACTCTCTGGAACTTCTGGCTGGTCCTGCACATGGGCCAAAGGTGCTGCAGTGGCCAGAAGAAAAGTCCTGGTGTTCACCAGCCACCTTCCAGTGCATGTGGGTGGGGCACTGACACCTCTGTTTCAACACCTCCGTCCTCATCCCACCTGCACCATCACATTTGCTTTGCTGCTCATTCCAAGTCTGTTTCTGTCACTTGCAACCACAAGAATCCTGATTAACACATGGTCCCTGGCTGCACCAGTCCTGGATACTTGTTCCCCAGTGGAGCCCCCATTCGCCTGTTCCTGTGCCTTTGGCACTGACTGCCTTTGCCCTTGTGAGATTACTTTATTTTGTCCCCTTTCTCCAAGCAGACCAAGGGCCTAACTCATTGGATGCATACTGCATGCCAAGCCTTGTGAAACCCCCACAGCCACCCTATTGGGTGAGGACTGGAAGTAGATTTGCTGGATGAGGTTCACAGAGATCAAGCAACTTGCCCAAGGTCACACAGCTAGGACAGGCCTGAGCAAACACTTGGACTCAGGTCTGCACAGCCTGATGACATGTGTTTTTGTTGCTTCTTGATCCAGGCCTGCACTGTCCACCCTGGTCTGTCAGTTATAATTTTAATTCTTCAGCATCTTCTCCCATCAGGCCCCACTCTCTCAAGCCACTCCCCTTACCACCAAATAAAAACATTTTCCATTAGTTCATTTCATTTTCCAAGGATCCCTGGCTCACTTAATCCCCTGCATTTTCCCCATTTGGTTAGGGAGTCCTTTCCCACTTCTGACATCTTCACTGTGGCTTCTCCGTACACACAATAAGAAAGAAGCCCCATAGGGTTTGAAAAAGGTAGGAGTTGTTGTTACCACCCTGTGTCACAGATAGGGAGGCAGAGGCCCAGAGAGGTGGTGCAAGGTGCTGAGACCGTGTAGCTGATGGTTGACAGAGCCTGGCTTGGAATCTGAGTTTCCCTCTAAACCTTGGGGTGTTTCCTTAAATTCGCTCTGTTTACAGAATGCCTGGTGGTCCAAACTACTGTCCAGCTTCCCATGGGCAGGGACCACATGTGACCTCACTTGGGACTGGAGCTGTGGCTTCTGTCTTTACAAAGCATTTGGTAAAATGAATTGTTGTCTCCCTAGATGTAGCTGAGAAGGGGGTCTAATGGATCAGTTCCCCCAGGAGCTGGGAGCATGAGAAAGGTCTGGCTCCACTTTACGGCCCCCCTCAGTGGGTCTGGCCAGAGTGACCCTTTCTCCAGGAGCTGGGCGAGGGCCTGTGCCCCTCCGTGCTGTGGCTTGCGCGGCGTTGACTTGGAAGGCTTGCAAAGCCCGCAGAGGGAAGGCTCTCTCGGGGGCCCAGGGGCCAGGAAAACGCAAGCCCTGTTCAACTGTCGCCCAGCAACGCCACACACAAACATTTGCTGACAGGAAGAGGCGAGCGGCATTAAAGCCGCCTGACAGGGAGGTGACGGGGCAGCAGGGAGAGTGTGTAATTGCCAAGCCGGAAGGCTGGCTTGTGGCCAGCGTATTGAGTTTAACCGCCTGTGTCACTGCCCTCCACATCCAACGAGGAGGATGCCCGCGGCCATGTTTCCAGGCTGAGCGCCCTGTCTTGGTCTGATCTGGCCTGACCCTGGGAGGACATCCGAGAGGTCAGCTTTGGGCGTGGATTCCCACTCCTCCATCACAGCCTGAGCCGCTGAGCCAGGACCCAAGTGCAGAAGGCAAGGGCGGCCCCGGCTCACGGGCGCCCCCTCTGTCAGAGCGGCTCCTGCCTTACAGCTGGCGGGTCCTCGGGTGCGCCTCCTTGGTCCCTGTGTTTCCCCCTGCTGCTGCAAGCTCACTGTTCTGGAAACAGCCTCTGAGGAAGAAACGGGGCCCACAGAGGGTCTTTTGGTGACCACAGCTCCTGTTCCCTCACTCTCCGATCAGAAGACGTAGAGCTGAGCCGAAGTCAGAAGAGAGGACCCTGACAGGGCTTTTCGGTGGGTTTAGATGACACTAGGAGAGTCTGGCCCCGGAAGTCTGAAATTCTCTCTAGTCCTCCGTTCCTGGCCTACTTTCATTCAGTGAAGCTCCCACTCAGCCCTACATTAGCCCGGAAGCCTCTCCAAAGGTGCCCACAGTGGCTGTGCAGCTGGGACCCAGGAAAGAGCTGGAAGGGGGAAGAGAAGAAGTGAAACTGTCCCCCAAAAAGCAGCCGGCCCCTTGGCCTATAGAAAGTCGACCCGACAGCAAGCTATGAAATCTGATAGCGGTCTCACAGCTTCCAAGAAAATTATTCCCAGGAAAGTGTTTTCAATTTTTAGATAAACTGCTGTTTAAGAAGCAGAGAGGACGGAACTTGAACAGTGCAAACGTCTGCGGCTTCCCCCAGCGGGCCCGTCATTAACCATTGCTCCCGGAGCTAAAGGCTGCTGCTCTATCCCCAATTAACAGCCACATTCCAGCAAGCTCCCTGTTTATCAAGGCATTAGCGTTGACATCTGGGGACGGTGCCTGCCCAGGCCTGCCAGCAGGGAGGACTGGGCTCCCATCCGTCCACACGCGGACGACCGCACGGGCCCTCCACAAAGGGTGGCCACAGATGAAGCCGCCTAGGCCCCCTCCGCAGCCGGCTTCTTCCCACTCCCTTCCCAGCACTGCTGTGTCATTCTACAGCCAGCGGAGTGTGAGCCAAGCAGCCCAGTCCCTGTAGTGACACGTGTGTCTCTGTGTGACTGTGTGTGCACGCGCGCCCGCGTGTGAGAACCTTATGTTTCTGGAGAAGATGGCGTCTGGGGAGGATTCTCTAAGGAATTTTCTGAGAACAGAAGCAATTTCTCTCCCCTTCTCAAGCCTTTGCGCGTGTGCATGCATGTGTGAGTGTGCACGTGTAGGAGGTGCCAAAGCTACTCCCGTCTTCCTATTTCTCCCCTTAATGATCTCCCCCTTCTTTTTCTTCCTCTCCAGTCACTATCACGAAAGCATTGATTCAACAACCCTCTACCTTCTTCTCTAGGCTGAGTACAAATTCTGTTGACCCCAAATACGCTCTCTGGAGTTACATGAGGCAGAGTCCCTCAGCCCTTTTCAGAGCAGGAAGCCCATGAGCTGCCTTATTCCAAGGACTCATGACTACCAGGTTTGGAAAATGTCAACTCTGCACCAATGAACCTCCCTTTCCACACTTTGTCCCTGTATCCCAGCACCGCCAGTACCCTCCCCTTTTCTGTCTGCCCTTCATTACTTCCGCTGAGCTTTCACTGTCTTCTTGGCAGCACCATTGCCTGATGCCTTAAATGTGGGCACTCTAACTTCCCCCAGGAGCCAGGCCAAGACGCTTGCAGGGAATCAGTGGTGCCTTCAGGACCCTGGGCTCGGCCTGAGAATGCTTTTGTGGAACTTTCGTTTCAAATGAATAGAATCAAATTCACCCTCTTTCCCTTAATGGAGTTCCCCATTTCTGTCTGTCACTATTCTCTTAGCCTACACTTGAGAGTCATGTTCAACCCTTTGAACACCGCTTCCAAATTCAAGCAAGTCATCATCCTATTTCTACATCCACCCCTCCCTCGACTTGTCTCTCCTGCCAGGCCACCCCAGGACTTTACTGATGAACTGGAGAGTGATGGATTCCCCCGCATCCCACCCCACCCCCACGGGCGTTGGAAAGAACAGCACCCCCTGCCAAACTCCACCAGGCTCTCGACCTTTGATCCCTCCTACACGCAGCTGCTAGATTAATCTTCTCCTGCCGTGAGCCCGCCCCACTTCTCAGCCTTTGCATGGTCAGTTTTCCTCTGCCTAGAATTGATTTGAGTGAGTGAAGAGATTAAACGGAGTAGGTGCCAGCCCATTGCAATTTGTGGCTTTGAGAAATGCTGGTTACTGTTCAAACAAGAGTAGGAGGGAGTGGGATGGGCTCAAATCTCACCTTCTGAGCAAAGCCTTCTGAAGGGGTATCTGTTATTTTGCCTGACCAGTCAGTATCCATTCCCCATCTTTCTCCAGTTTTCCTTTGGGGAGTCACCCTCTCCAGCCAGCCATGCTCCCTGGGTCCTGAAATGGGCTGTGGCCCAAGCTGGTCAATTCTAGCCAGGCAGTGTCAACCTTGGGGATTTTTCTGGAACTGTTGGACAAGAGCATGCTTTCTATCATGGTTGTTCTACTAATAAAATGTAAGTTTGGAACTGCTAGTGCTGCCTGCCAGTGGTCATCTTGTCACCACTTGAGGTAAGTTCCTGAATTAGTCATACCTGAAGCCAACTACCTTATTACATTTCAGCTTCCTGAGCCAATGCATTTCATTCTTCCCTTCCTCCCTTCTTTCTTTTCCTGCCTTTCTGACTGTGCTACCTCCTGGTGACCCCTCTCTGTTTGGAACTGTAGGTCCTTGCTTCTTGTACCCCTCATTGATCTCTGACCATGTTCAGCTTTGTTTTCTTACTTCAGTTTTGATATGGAGACCCATATCCCCAATCTGACTGAGCCCATCCTGAATGGATGGTCTATAATGAACTGCTATAGTCATTTAACATATACACAGACAGCATTACCGTAATTACAGAAAATATGTTATACATCAGGCCCATGGAATGGGGACAATTCACCATGCAGCAGAGCCTGGAATCAGAAGTGAATGAATGTATCTCTGGACCAGATTTCATTCCTGGCTGGGCCCCTTGTCCATTTTCCCTGCTATTCAGAATGGTCACCTCCTCCTGCCAGTGGAGCCGGTGGTTATTACTGATGGAATTGCAATTGGTCCCCCTACCACCTTGTCCCAGTTCCCAGCCCCTGGGCGCAGTTACCATGTGTCAATCACTAAGTGCTTTACCTATGCTAACTCAGCCCTCCAAACAACCTGTGAGGTAAGAATTATTACTGTTCCCATTTTGCAGATGGAAAAACTGAGGCACAGAAAGGTTATGTAACCTGAGCAAGGTAACACAGTTAACTAGTTACAGAGGCAAGATCTGACTCCAGGCAGGCTTGCTCCAGAGATGTTGCTTTTAACCACTCTGACCTGCTGCCTCTTCAATATGTTGCTGATACATCACTGATCTTCCAGGTCCAGGGTGCTTTGAATTCCACCTACATCCCCAGTGCTTCAACTCGGGATCTAAATTCCTCCTCCTGCCAGACTGGTATGGGTGTCTCATGACTGCCCTCCAGATTTATGTTGGGCCCCTCAGCTAGGCATGTTTTGGAACAGCTAGGGGGGCCCAGGTTATTTATTACCACTCATAGCTGTCCTGTAAGGGTGCCTGGCCCTATGCCCGAGTCCTGTATGCATTATGCAGGGGCCTGTCACCACAACGGGTGTGCTGTGAAGTGCTTATGATACCATATCTAACTGCTCTGTTTTAGCATTTGGGCTTCCAGGGCTGGGGCCCACTGGAGAGCCTTTACTTAGTGGCCTTGTATAGCCAAACAGTTTGCATTTCCAGGCAAGAGAGGCTGGCATTAGGGCTACCCTTGGGATGTGTCAAATTATCCCTGGCCCTACACTTTTGTGGCTGCCTAATTTTGCAGAACTATGTAGCCAGAGCATTATGCACCAAAAACAGTTCCTTAGAGTCACAGACTTAGACTCAACTGATGAAACCTTCCCCTTTTTCCATCTCCAATAATATAATATCTACGTCATGCCTTGTAGTTTTTAAACGAATATGTTGTCTAATTATTGCAACAGCCCTATTTGTTGTTGTTATTATTATTCCCATACTATGGATGAAAATATTGAGGCCCAGGGGGGCTCTAAGTAAAAAATATTAAGATTGGGACTCACAGGAGTTTGAGACCAACCTGGCCAACACGGTGAAACCCCATCTCTACCAAAAATACAAAAATTAGCCAGGCGTGGTGGTGCACACCTGTAGTCCCACCTACTAGGGAGACTGAGGCAGGAGAATTGCTTGAACCCGGGAGGCGGAGGTTGCAGTGAGCCAAGATCACACCACTGCACTCTAGCTTGGGCAACAGAGTGGGACTCCATCTCAAAAAAAAAAAAAAAAAAAAATTCAGGACTCAAAGGCATGTTTCCTGGCTTCAGGGAATAGTTTTTGTCCTGTTGGCACCACGGGAATTTGGCCCCTTCAGTGAGGCTCATTGATTTGACAACTGTACATCAGCCATTTTCTATGTGTCAGGCACTGTGCTGGTGGCTGGGGATAGAGAGGTGATTGTGGAACTCAGAGTCCCAGGAAAACAGCCACGATCAATGTGGTAAGAACAATGATGATAAGAATAGAGTCCTGTAGGAACACAGGAGAGGAGATGGGGAATTCTCCCAGTTGGTGAAGGTGATAGTGTTAGAGAAGGTTCTGGAGAAGTGGCAGTCACCCACTTGTCTTCTATGATGCACGGACAGACCAATTAGTTGAGACACACACATGGGCCCCCAGAGAACATGGGCAAAGTTCTCCAGTCTCCCAGAGGCTGGCTGGCTGTCATTGTTGTTCATCTTTGGGCTGGGTCCCGCACACATTTTTTTTTTCTTAACCTCATGACAACTGCAAGGTCAGTAACATATCCATTTTACAGATGAGACAACAAAAGCCCAGAGAGGTTCAAAGGCTCAACTTGCCTCGATTCAAAAGAACTTTGAAGGGCCATCTCCACTCCAGAGGTCCTTGTGGGATCCAGCGAGGTCACTGTTGTGACCACATTGCCAGTCAGCTTTTCTTCTGCCCAGTCTTCTTCCCTCACTCCAACTTAAGCGTTAATCTTGAGACCATAGCCCAATGAGCCTCCTCCATGCCGATTTCCATCTCAAAGTCTGCATTTCGCAGAACCTGATCTAAGATATCATGTTACATATCTTTATCTGTTCCATTTAGGTTTTCTGTGAGTAGTAAAAACTCCAAAATAACAGAGATCTAAATATGCCAAAAACTGATCCCTTATCTAAAAGTCCAGAGATCCAAAGTCCTGGGTTGGTAAGATGGTTAGCAGAGGGGTTGTAAGATATAAGCATAGGTGACATAGGGTCCTGTTATCTTGTCACACTGTCCAACACAGCTTCTAGTCCCAAAGTTACCTCATGGTTCAAGATGACTGCTAGAGCTCCCCATCACATCTCCTTTCTGTTGACCAAGAAAAAGGAGAGGGCAAAGAGGAATATACCCACAATGTTCTAGAACACATCCCAGAAGGTCAATCTTGATCACGTGGCCACACTTGGTTGCAAGCTGACACTGCGTGATGTGGTCTTTACGAGGGGAGAGGAACATGTGCCCAGCCAAAAAATTGGCAGTTCTGTATCTAAGAGAGAAGAGGAGAATAGATATTTACAACTATCAGGCTTTGAGTGTGTGCTCCCCAGAGTTACCCAGGGTAGTGCAGTCCCCCCGGGGGTCAGAAGCTGCGTGAGGACTGGTTGACATTCAGATGCTCCTGCACATCTTTGGAGATCACCCGTCATCTCCTCACCTTGGTTTGGACTCTTGTGGCCAGTTTGCTGTTGCTTCAGAGGTCCTTTAGTTCTCCTTTAAAGCAAAATCAGTTCACTTCCCCGCCCCAGAAGCTCCCGGGGGAAGAATGACTTTTTCCCTTACTTCCCCCCTCCCTTTCTCTTTGATCCTATGGTTCTTTTACTGGGGCATCTCTCAGTCTCTCCTGGGGCAAAGAGGCATCCCTTGTTTACCCAAAAATAATTAACTGCTATAGTCATTTAACATATACACAGATGGCATCACTGTAATTACAGAAAATATATTACACATCAGGTCCATGGAATGGGGGCAATTCACCACACAGCGGGGCCTGGAATCAGAAGTGAATGGATACATCTCTGGCCCAGATTTTGTTCCTGGCTGGGCCCCTTTGTTCAGTTCCAGCCTCTCTCCATGCCCTGTAGGAGGGGCGCTGCGGTCTTTGGCCATGAAGCTGTGATGAGTGGCCCCCTCTGAATGTAGATATATTCTCAGGTTCACCCACTGCACTCCTCTTTTGGCTGAGGCAGTAGAAACCATGGGTTTGGAGAGTGCTGACTGTGTAATTGAGCAAAGGAGAGGAAGCAACAGAATAAGGTGGAGAGAAGAATTCAGTGCTCTCTGAAACTCAGAGAGCAAGGCTTGTCAAACTTGAATGTGTACACGAATCACCCACACCAAAAGCGTTGCTGTGGGTGGGGCCCAAGAGTCTGTACTTCTGACATATTCTCTGGCAGGTCCAAGGACCACATTTTGCATAGCAAGGCTTTAGAGTAATTTTTAAATTTATTTTCTCCTTTAATCCTCCCAATGACCCTGTGTTACAGATGAGGGAATTGAAGTTCACAGATGCCAAGTAACTTGTGTGAGGTCCCATGGCCAGCCAGTCTGCCGCTTTCTGTTTAGTATGTAGGACTGTGTCTCTGAGTGAGCTGGAGAACATTTCCGCATATGGGGGCTGGAGAGGATGGATCAAGCTCAGAGGGTCGGAGGATGCCTGGGATGTATCCTGGATGAGAGCCCAGAGGCCTTGTTTTTCAAGTACCAAGAAGCTGGGACACACAGAGGAAAGAAATGGCTCGAGGGGCATAAAACAGGATAGGATTATAAAGAAGAGTTGAATATATCATCTGTTAGCCTGGGCCAAGCTGGACTTTGTTACTAGGTTGCGTGCCTGGAATTTCTCAACCTAGGTATTGGTTGTCTCTTGGAAAATGCTCACACTTTTATAAGATCACATCTTTGTGTTCTGCCTGCAAATGTCTTGATTTGGATTCATGAAGGAAGAGGGGCTGTCGAGGGAGAACAAGCAATAGAGCTGTCATTCGAAGGAGGGTATCCTCTGGGTGGGTGGGCAGGTGGTAGGGAGAGCAGTTTTTTTGGTGGTAGGGTATATGCCAAGGGTTAGCCATTAAATGAGATAATGTATGTAAAAAGCTTAGCATCATGCTATGGGTTCATTGCACAATAGTTATTGTTAATTATGTTAATAAATCATGGAAGTCTCTTGAAATATGATGTAAGAGTTTGGTAGCAAGTACCACCCTGCCATGGGTCAGAAACACCTGCTGAGAGCCACAAAAGCGAGGAGCCTTTGGGATTGTTGTAAGTTCTTACAGAATTTAGAATCTACCAGGGAGACACCAAATTTATAGAGGCTTTCCACGAATAAACCAACTCGGGTGTCTGCAAGAGGTCAATATTGGCTAGAGCCAGGGTGGTCCATCTGGACAGGCTGTGGAGAGGGAGGAGGAGGAGGACATGGCAATGCTTCTGGGTTAGTCTGAGTTCTTCTGGTAGCAGATGCCAGGAGAGAAATAAATGGCAAGGATTTTATTAGGGAAAATACCTGCGAGAGAAAGTGAGGCAAGACCTGGGAAAGGCTGGTGGAGTTGAAAGGCTGTGTCTGACCTCAGGTGAGTGGTGGAGGTCAGGGAGGGTGTGTGGCAGCCTCCTAGACTGCGGTGGGGTCTTTGGAAGGTCCAAGATTGGCAAGTGGTCCTCATATCAAAGCCAACTGTCAGAAGAGTCCTGTTTCTCCCAGGGTGGGCCTGCCTTCATGCCCTGCCATGCACAGTCATTGGCTGGGAGCCGCCCGTGGGGCCTGTAGCCTTAGCCCAAATGCTGGCATGGATTTGAGAGCACACCAGCTGGGGCTCTGCGTTCTTTCTATCTTAAGCTCTCTGGAGTTGAAGGTCTATAAGGCACATTCTTGTGGATGCCACAATTTCCAGTACAACTATTTTCCAGTAAGTTGCCTACCGGAAGGGGAAAGACCTTGAGCTCTACTGGGACAGGGGCCCGAAGCCAATTGCAGTGCCTAGCACATAGTTGTCACTCCATAAATATTTGTGAAATGACTGAAAAACTGGAAAGAGAATCCATCTCTGAAGTATTTTTTTTTTTCATTTTGCTAAATGTACTCCTCCTCCAAACGAGGTTGATTCCTTTCTTTCCTAAATTTTCCCTCTTGGTGACATTAATCTATTTTGGTAGTATCTTGCCAGAGCCTCATGCAACCCACTGTGAAAGTCCTGCAGGGTGAGAGGCCTGGTGGCTGGAACCTGCTGGGCTCCTGAGGCCTTTTCTTCTGTGGACAGCACGCCTCTGCTGGATTAGCTGGCTCGGGCAGAGCCTTGGTCCAGCAGAGCCACCTTCGGGTCAGATTTGCCAGGAGAAAGTGATTTGAGTGGAAGTTCCTTTTGCTTTTGGAGGGCAAGACTGTGTGTGTCTTTCATTGCAGTGGCTTATTCCTGTCCCTGCCCCTCTGCCTGGCATGCAGCACATTTGTCCCCTTGGAGTCTGTGTCCATAGCGGTAAGCCCATGGCAGACACAACAGCAGACAACTGTGAGAGGCTTTGGAACTGGGCAAGCGCTGAAAGACTGGGAAGACTCGGCTTGTGATTAGGAGAAAAGTGGCAGTGACCCACAGCACTGGCCTCCAAGGCCTCCCAGGACTCATGAAGTCAGGACCCCAGGGCCAGCCTCTGCCCTGCTTCTCCGGGGGCTGCGGAGCCATCCCGGATGTGTTGTCCTCTGACAATGCAGGCAGATGCTCTGCATCCATCTTCCACACACAGGCATCTGCCTGGAGAGGAAGATAAAGCAGCTTGTTCCTCCCGCACTAATACATTATCATGGTGTGGCCTGCGGCAAACAAGGACTGATTATTGAGTGTGGGTTTGTGTGTGTGTGCAAGAGCATGTGTGCGTGTGTGTGTGCCCACTTGAGAATTATGGAAGGGAGGTGATACCGAAGAGGAGTAGTGTAAGGAAAGCTAAATTTCCCAGTTGGCAGTTATGCCACTGAAAATATTTTAACAGAATCTGTTAGTGCCAATAGATAAAATCCCAAAACAACAAGAATAACAGGTAGCACTTCTGCGGCACTTGCTATGTGCAGGTCCTGTTCTAAGCTCTTTACGTATATTAATTCATTCACCCTTGACTTTACCTTATGAAGAAAGTCTTACTGTCATACCCATTTTGCGGATCGGCAAACCAAGGCTTGGAGAGACTGAGAAACTTGCTTCAGATAATACATGTAGTAAGTGGCAGACTCATACTCTTAATGCCTTTACTACCAGGTCTGTAATCACCTTTCTGCCTTTCAGAGTGTTCTCTGGTTTGAGTGAGAGGAGAAAAAGAAAGGTATTCCCTAAGTAGCAACGGGCTTCTGTAAACTTCCCATCACAGTGCACTGCAGCAGTGCCCAGACCCTGGAGAAATTCATGCCTCCTGTTTTAAAACAAAACAAAACAAAACAAAACCCTCCCACCCTCTGTTTTCCTCATTATCAATTACCAAAACCTGCTGGTTGGTAGAACACACACTTCTTGGCACCAGAGAGGTGTGGAAATGTTGGAATGGATATGCATGGACCATGGGAATTGTTTTCAGGAAGAATTTTTGCCTTTATGTCATTGGCCTGTTCATTACTTCCTAGGAGTTTCAGTGGCCAAACAATTCTGGACACAAGTGCTTTCTAGTTTTCTGGATTGTGAACGAACCCATGTAGGGCCTGGGAGTTGTTGAGGCTTATTAGACACTTCTCTCTGATACCTGGGCACTGTGCATTGTGAACAGATACTCAACATTCTGTGCTCTGCAACTCTCCAACTGCTTTTTGATGATTAAAGAAAGACTGGATTGTTTAGCCTTGTTTTTGTATTATTGTATATCTTATTGTATTTTTACTGTATTAAGACTCATTGACTTTTTTTTTTTTCTCTTTGAGATGGAGTCTCGCTCTGTTGCACAGGCTGGAATGCAGTGGCATAATCATGACTCACTGCAGCTGCCAAATCCTGGGCTCAGATGATTCTCCCTCTCAGCCTTCTGAGTTGCTGGTACTATAGGTGCATACCACCATGCCCAACTAATATTTTTATTTTGTAGAGACAGGGTCTTGCTATATTACCCAGGCTGGTCTTGAACTCCTGGACTCAGGTGATCCTCCTGCCTTGGCTTCCCAAAGAGCTGGGATTACAGGTGAAGGCCACTTGTGCCTGACCTTCACTGACTTTTTTTTTTTTTAAGATGGAGTCTCACTCTGTCTCCCAGGCTAGAGTGCAGTGGTGCAATCTCAGCTCACTGCAACCTCTGCCTCCCGGGTTCAAGCCATTCTCCTGCCTCAGCCTCCCAAGTGGCTGGAATTACAGGTGCACACCACTACACCTGGCTAAGTTTTGTGTTTTTAGTACAGACGGGATTTCATAATGTTGGCCAGGCTGGTCTCAAACTCCTGACCTCAAATGATCCACCAACCTCAGCCTCCCAAAGTGCTTCATTGACTTTTGAAAACTGGTATTATGGAGATGGAAGCTGTTCTGGTTTCTTGTTGTTGCATGACAAGTCGCCCCAAGCTTAGTGATTTAAAACAAAAACAGTCATGTTATTTTCTCCCACAGCTCCTGTGTGTCAGGAACTCAGGAAGGGCTCAGCTGGGTGGTTGTGGCTTGGTGGTGTCTCTGTTGCAGTTGCAGTTGCAGTCAGAAGGGGGCTGGAGCTGAAATAGCAGAAGGGAAGCTAGCCAGGCATTTCTCTCAGGGCCTCTCCATGTGATCTTTTAGCATGGGCTAGTCTGGGCTTCCTGATTTGTAGTGAATGAGAGCTCCAAGCCCGAGTGTTCCATTGAACCAGGAACAAGCTGCATTGTTTTTTATTATCTAGTCTCAGAAGTCAGAATCACTTGCACCATAAT
The DNA here is from genome assembly GCF_003255815.1 of Theropithecus gelada. NCBI lineage: Eukaryota > Metazoa > Chordata > Mammalia > Primates > Cercopithecidae > Theropithecus > Theropithecus gelada. The sequence goes on from NC_037689.1 coordinate 19,854,697, forward strand.
TAAACTTCGGAGAAGGGAATATAGGTTTGACTCTCCATGGAAGGAGTGTCAGTCACTTCAGAAGAAGAGCTTGTGGGCTCAGAGATATTATCAGAGCCATCTTTGGAAAATACAATCTGCCACAGATGGAGTATGAGAAGGGCTTCATGAGAGTGTAAGAGCCCTGCAGGGGTCTCTTGACCTGGACTGTGCCCCTGATAGTTACACCTTAGCCACCCCTCTGCCTGAGGCTGAATGGAGACTTGCCTAGAGCAGGAGCCCTAGGAAGCAGTGAGTGGGGGGCTGTCAAGGGTCAGGAGGAGGTGAATGGAGGCAGTGAAGTGACAGAGGAGAGAGTCTGAGTGGCAGCCATGCAGGAGACAGTAAAGCCAGTGGCCCAGGCTTACTAGATCAGAGCAGAGGACTAGTGGCTCATGGGGGCCGAACAGCAGGGTGGGACAAGGGGCACTAGGCTCAGACTGCCCTATGGAGACCTCAGATCCAGCTTTGGAGCCTGGAATGGACTGTGAGTAGGAGGCCAGGCCCAGAGTGGTGAGTTAGCATTAAGGATGGCTGCTCCCCTTACAAGAGGCACTAGGGGAAGTGTGGTAGCAGGAGTGGTTGCGGGGAGGTTGGCAGGTCCTGGACTTCTGTAATTACCTGTGTTGGTTTGGTGTCAACCCTTCCAGTCCCCTGCTGCCAGCACCCCAGGCAAACAGAAACAGTTCCTCTCTGGTAGGGAAGGGGACAAGGACCCTGGGTAGGTAGGTAGAGGGGCTGCGTCCCAAAGCCCTGCCCAGGAGCACATGGCCCACAGCCAGGCCTATATGAGAAATTGATTAAGTGGCCAACTCGATCGCTTAAGGCCTCAGCGAGCAGAGAGCGGCATCCATAAAGTGCCCCCCCCCCCCCCCCCACCTTGCCGGGCGCCTCAGCGTCCTCTGTTTGAAGGTAAATCCATCCATAAGCCCGCCGTCACTCCGGGCTTAATGTACATGATTTCTGGCATTTACAGCAGCGCAGCTCTGAACGCTGGAAGAAACTCCAGCAGAATAATTTGCCAGGCGAAGGCGAGCAGAGTGGCAATTGCTCATGGCACATCTGAACAGCTACGGCTCCTGGGAAAACAAGCTCCCTGACAACGCACGTCCCTGCTGGCCCCTCTCTGATGGTAACCTCACTGCTAAGGAGGCTTTTTCTGATATGAAGATTTTGTGCTCTGTGGGCTTTTGCTCAATGTGTAGGTGCTAATGTTGGGTGTCTTTAAGCCCCTGAATTAGGGCTGGAAGCTGGAGGTATGGCTCAGTGGCCCAGCGAGGGCCAGGTTGGACCCAGGGTGTTTCTCAGTTTGATGTCAGCCCAGCAGAATGATGGGGTTAGTCTTCAGGGCCCTGAAGATTTTCTTGGACACTGAGACCCTCCACTTTGATTCAGGGTGAACCACAACGGTGCAGCTTTGCTTCTTGCCCTCTGGTGGGAGGGGCTGGGGGACAGTCACCATCCCCAGCTCTGGATGTTGCCTGCTCCCACCTGAGCCCCTGAGAGCAGGTCCTGGCATCTGTCTGTGACCTTCTGGCTATCTGTCTGTTCAGCAGCGCTCTTCTTTCCTTTGATCGTCCCCTCTGCTTCTGTTTCTCTGAATCACTCACTCTCCTTTTTGTCTCTATGTCTCTTTCACTCTCTCTCTCTCTCTCTCTGAGTCTCTCTCCCTTTGTCTCTCTCTTCCTCACTTTGTCTCTGTGTGCCTACAAATCTCCTGGCTTCTGTGTGTCCTTTCTCTGTCTATCTCTCTTTGTCTCTTATTTCCCATCTCTCTTTGTTCCTATCTCTCTCCTTCCCTTCTCTGTCTTTCTGTCTCTGTTTCTCCCTATCTCTCTTTCCTCCTTTTCATCTTCTCTCTCTCTCTCCCTGTCTTTCTCTTTCCTTGTCTCTCTCTCCATCTCTCTGTGTTTCTTTACCTGTCTCTCTTTCCCTGTCTCTGTCTCTGTGTATCTCTGTCTCTCTCTGACTCTGTCCCTATCTCTGTGTCTCCATCTCCTTGTCTCTGTCTCCATATCTCTGTCTCTTTCCCGGACCCTGTGGCAGGGTGCAACCCAAGAGTGATTCCTGGGTGGACTGTGGGGCCAGCAAGCTCAGCACTGCATTTGGAACTCCTTTTCTTTTCCCTGCCCTGCAGCACCCTCAGCCCCACTTAAGCAGGCAAGGAGTGGGAGGGCTGCAGTCAGACTGGGCAGCCTCATCTCCCAGGCACACGGTCTATTTCTGGTCTATTTTTACCAGTAGTTTTGCTCTGGGTCTGCTGGCTTGGGGCTTTAGCTCTCTGAGCAGGTTGGAGACATGCAAACACGAGCGCATCCCATAAGCAAGGCCTCCCGGTGCTGTCCTAGCTATTTCCCTGCCACTGTGTCTTCTCCTGCTCCTTTAATTTTATGACACAAGGGTGCCCAGTATCTACCCACATAATGCAAATATGACCACCTCAATCCAGGTTCAGATGGCACAAAACTCTTGCGCCTGTTCCTTCTTCTAAAAAACAATTTTGATGAGATTCCCTCGCAAAACCAAACCCTTAGATGAGAATTTACATGCAAGGGATTTCTGAAGGAAGTGCTCCCCAGGAAACTGATAAGGGAATGGGGGAAACTGGACAAGGGAGGGAAAGAATCCAGGCAAAATTGTGATCTCAGGCAAGGTCCTTGGAGAATTGCCTCAGCCTGGTTCTGCAGGAGAGCCCTGGAGGGTGAGTTGTCCCATTTCAGGGAAGGGACCATGGGACCATCTTATGTTAACAGCTGTGGGGGATAGGGGAGGGGATATGAAGTCCCAAACATGTTCGATTTCACACGTTTGTAAGAGAAGAGCTCCATAGCCCAGTGACAGTGCTTGGAAGACAGGCTAAGGGTGTGGGACACTGGAAGTGTGCTCCAGAATGGGGGCACAAAAGCAGTCAAAAGGCATCCCAGGGGTTCTGGGCAGAGCATGACATTGCCTGCTCCCCCAGCCAGGATAGTTTTATTTGATTTCTTCTTCACCTTCTCCCATTCTTCTCAAAATTTCCCCTGAAGCCTCCCACTGTTCTTAAAAGACAAATCGAAAGCAAAGCCAAACCAGATATGACACATAGAGTCATCCATCAACCCTTCCCACAGTAAGCCCAGTGATCCTCCCCAAAGTCCCATGAATGTGTCTGGTAATGACAATGATGATAATAATGCATTCATTGAACAATTAAATGTATACCAGGCATGAATCCACGTATGTTTATTAACTTACCAAATCCCCACAACAACCCTATGAAGTAGTTACTATTATCCCAATTTTGTAGATGGAGAACACTGAGACAGAGAGCGGTTAAGTCTCCCCAGGAGACACTATGAGTAAGTTTCAGAGCCAGGACTTGAACCCAGCAAGACTGGCTCCAGAGCTCACATTCTTAACCATCATGCTGTGCCCAGTCTCCTCTAACATGTGGTCTTGAACACATGGAAGTGATCCCCGTCCTCCAGCCTTAGAAACATTGACTTTCATCCCTCCCCAAACACTCCATCTTTAGAAACCAACTCTCTGTCAACTTGTACTGATTCTTTTAGTGGTTTTGATGTTTTCAAAAGCCCACATTTCACAGCCTCTGGTCTTAAACTTGCTACTTTTTGGGACAGGTGCCAAATGGCACGACACAAAAAGAGACCCCTAAAGGAGAGAGGCTGTGCCTTCTCTGTAAGCCAAGCCTCTGAGAAGAACCTTCACCTCATAGCAACGGCAGCAACAAAAGCTTCTACCTCGATGGGCAGAGGGTAGGGATGTGAGACACAGTTGATTTGTCTGGTGGCGGCAACTGGGGTGGACAAAAAACTCATAAGGGCGTTTGAAAGCCTGGGCCACCTAACTGGCTTCTTGATATCCACTCACACCCCTTCTTTGCAATACAGCCAGAGTCATGCAAATATGGCTATAGCACTGACCTGCTTCAAGCTTCAAATGGCTTCTTGGGCTAAAAACTAAATGTGGGGTAGTCTGCCATGCTGTGTGCACAGTCTGGCCTCTGCTGACATCTTCAGTCTTAAACTCCACCTCTGAAGCTCCCCACTCCGCCAGGGCTCCAGCAACTCTGGCCTTACCGAGTTTTATCCTCTCCTGCCTGCCCCAGCATCTTTGCACATGCTGTTCTCACAGCTCTCCTGTGACTCCCTTTGACCGAGTTCAGTGGTTCTCACAGTGTGGTCCCAGGAACAGCAACATCAACCTCACCTGGAAACTCTTTAGAAATGCACATTTGTAGGATACCTCCAGAGTCCCTGAATCAAAGACTCTAATGCAAGCTAACAGCTGAGAATTCTTGGCTTAGTCAGCCCCTCCTTATGTTCCATATCTCAGCCTTAACACCACTTTTTATACTCTCAGGGAGACCGCCCAGTGTAAGCTTTCCTGCAGAGAGGTTGTTTCAGTTTGCAATTACATATTGTTTGTGAGATTGTTTGGTTACAGCCTGTCTCTCTGACTAGATTGTAAGCTCCTTGAGGGCAGGGATCATGTCTGTTTTGCTCAGAACGGACCCCAAGGATTCTGCAGGATGCCTGGCACACAAATGACACATGATAAGTGATGAGTGAATGAGGGTAGAATCCCAGTACTGACATGATGCACTCTCCTGAATCTTAGTCTCCTTATCTATTTCATGGGGGTGCCAATAATTCCCCCTGGCCACAGGCATGTGTGATGGGGAGAAAGTACATCACCGGAAGTAGCAGCAGCAGCAACAGCATCACCACGTGAACATAGCACTCATTATGGGCCAGGTGCTGCTCTAAGCACTTTGTGGAGTTAAATACAAGGGCACATGTATTGTAAAGTCTGATGTGGCTGTAGAGCAGTTCTTCTCCCAGCAAGCAGGGGAAAGAGATGGGAAGTAAAGTTTAGGTGGGGCCTGAGGCAGCCTGTGGGGTTATTAAGTGACCACAGTATATGGCACCTTAAAAATCACAAGTTCCTGAAAGCAGGAGGCATGCTTACCACTTTACACATTGTCTTAGCTAGCTTGGGCTGCTATAACAAAATACCATAGCCTGGTGGGCTTAAACAACAGACATTGATTTCTTACAATTCTGGAGGCTGGAAGTACAAGATTAAGGTGCTGGCAGATTCAGTGCTTGGTGAGGGCTCTCTTCATGGCTTGCAGACAGCTGTCTTCTGCTGTGTTCCTACATGAGAGCAGAGAGAAGGTTCTAGTCTCTTCGTCGTCTTATAAGGACACTAAAGCCATCATGGAGGGCCCACTTTTCTGGTCTCATCTAAATATAATTACTGCCCAAAAGTCCCACCTCCTAATATCATCCCATTAGAGGTCAAGGCTTCAACAGATAAATTTCAGGGAGACACAAACATTCATTCCACAGCACACATCCTTTAGGGCCCCTGCAACGGTGCTTGGGGCATGTCAAAGGTCTGGTTCAATGATCCCTGGGATGTAGGGTACCTGGATTCTGGGATGATGGGTTTTTCCCTTCTCTCCCACCTCTGCAGGATGGGGTCTCCAGAGTAAAAGCAGTGTTAGTTCATTTTTTGTTGCTATAAAGGAATACCTGAGACTGGGTAATTTATAAAGAAAAAAGGTTTAATTGGCTTATGGTTCTGCAGGCTGTACATGCATGGTGCCCGCATCTGCTCAGCTTCCGAGGAGGCCTCAGGGAGCTTTTTTACTCATGGCAGAAGGCAAAGTGGGAACAGGCATGTCACATAGAAAAAGCAGAGGCAAGAGGGAGAGTGGGGGAAGGTACCACACTTTAAAACAACCAGATCTCTGGAAAACTCCGGCTCCATGACCCAAACACTTCCCACCAGGCCCCACCTCCAACATTGGGATTACATTTCAACATGAGATTTGGTGGGGACATATATACAAGCTATAGCAAGCAGTTAAACTTCTAAAGCCAGAAACCATTCCAAAGAACCTTGCCCAAGCCACAGAGAGTGGGCAGTGTCCTGATGACACCCTTGATTGCTCTCTGGATCACACACACTGCCACAGCGTCCAGAGGAGTGTGTAACAGGGAGACAGGAAGGAGAATGAGACTGGATCAGAGGTATCATGTCCTCAGGAAGTTAAAGGATGAAAAAGAAGAAAACAACTACAGAAAAATCGGCTCAGGGATCATTGCCCTGTACTTGCTAAATCTGCTCTTAGCAGCTTCTGTGGGACCCTGGGGCTCTCAGGGCCACAATGGGGAACTCCTGTTTGATAACAACCTGGGATGATCTCAGAGGCCAAACACACTCCAACGAGACTAGGATGAGCACAGGAGAGGGGCAGTAGGTGTCTCCTTGGGGACACGGCTCCTCTGGCTCACAGACTCTCTGGAGCACTGGGGCCCTGGAGTCTGCAACCTAAGCATTTGACCAGAAATATGTAAGGCCTCCCTCCACCTGGAAGGAGGGGAATGGGGCTTCCCTGGCAACGTTGGCCTCTGGCCACCTCTTTTTGTACTAGTGTGACAAACCATCCTTTTACTGTTGCCATGCATACTGGTTCTTGATGGGCTTTCCCGGCCAACACCAGGCATCTGTGTCTTTTGTAGGTGGATCGCCCTCAGGCTACCGCAGCTGCTTCTCCTGGGGGCAAACAGAACAAAAGCGCCTGGGAATTTCTATTTCCCTGGGTTAGCCCTGGACCAGTAACACTAATGGGTATGTGTTGGGGTCGGGTAAATACCCCAGTCAAGACTCTTGAGATGTGACCTCCACTGTCCCCATAGTTACCTACCATGGGACTTTGCCTGATTTTACACCTTTGTTGGCCTCCTCTCCGCAGTACCACTTCCTTACCACCTCACTGGGTTTTACTGAGAACATTTAATACTAAAAGCCACTTTGATGTGAATCCTTGTCTCAAGGTCTCCTGAGGAATCCAACCTAAGACAGTTTTCACCAGCCTGAATCATTCAAACAGCAACAATAACAACAATGACCATTTTTTGAACACTTGCCATGTTCTGACCCTTTTGCAAATAAACTAGCCCATTGAGTCTTCAAAACACCCCCAGTAACGGTAAGGAAACTGAGGTTTAGAGAGAGCAGATAGCTGTGGCCAGACTCACATATCTGCAGTTGTGGACTTTAAAACTGGGTGGAATATGCCCCACTGCCATCCACTGCATGCATGTTCTTCTCCACGTTCCTGCAGGGGACTCTCTAGCTCCTGCAGGAACATTTCACTCAATGAACAAATATTTTCTTGAGCACCTCCCAGGAGCGAAGCATTAGATATTGAAGTGTGATGGTTAAAAAAAGTGTTTGCCATTTGCCCTCAGTTAGTAGGAAAGAGAGACAAGCAAACGAACAATTGCAACAGGGTGGAACAGGATGGGAAAAGGCTGTGAAAATTCAGTTCGTTATGGGAGTTCCTAAGAGTGGTGCCATACAGCCTGGGGATATTGAGGGCTCGAAGGTGTGTCCAAAAGGGAAATCTTCCTCTCTGCACTTCAAATACTTGGAGAAAGTTAAAGTCTTTGTCTTAAGGCATCTTCTCTTCTACTGAAGTGTTGTTCCCCATCCTCTTCAGTCTTTTCCTCCTTACACTTGGCTCTCAGCCTCTTCAATACGTTGGTTGCCTCGGTTGTAAGTGTTTCTTCTAAAGCGTGAGACCCAGCCTTGCTCAGAGCCCCAGATGTGATTGGATCAGGGCAGAAAGCAGTGGGCACGTGGGCCATAACCTCCCCAAATGAGACCCCTTGCTCCTATTAATGCATCCATAGTTGTTTCACAAAGAACTTAGAGCTAGATTACACTCTTGCAGCAATTTCATATGAAATGTGTCCTATCTAATTTTTATGCAACAGACTTTGTAAACTGAATGCCAACATTTTATATGTATTTCTGGGAATCTTTGCATGAACAATTCTCTTTTTCTACTTCCAGATCCATTCTCTGCTCTTTGCTGTGTTCTATGTCTTGGGAGGCTGACCTCTGTAGACGGCATCACTGGTCCTGTGGCTCCCTGTTGGGTGTGGTTAATAAGTGGCACCCACAGGAGTTTACAGTGAGGGAGGAGTGTGAGTTTGGGTATTTAACCCATCCCCAAATCTCTCTCATCCAGGTCACAATATTGATAGTGGCTGCATTTCTCTATCTACAGCCACAACTCATGTCTGGTGGCATCTCTTCCATGGCTGTTGTGCTGAATTGTGGCAAAACCATTTGTTGCCCTTGCCCTTTCTGACCTAGACGTGGTAGCAGCTTTCTGCTGTTCTAGCCTCTGGATACTTCACCATTCGTTGTTAGTTTCCTTAACATTGCCTCTACCTCTGTAAATAGCTCCTTAATTAAACTCTCTTAAGTGAAACTTTCCGAGCGTGTGATTTGCTCCAGATGGGTTCCTGACTAAACTGGAGTGATGAGCTTAAGTCAAAAATATTAATTTATATTTAATATTTTAATTAAAATATACCTTAATTTATATTTAATATTTTTGGATTCAGCTCATCACTCCAGTCCAGTGAAATCTTTTTGAGGTTTAGTTTTTTATCCGTCATAATAGCTTTTATTTCCAGGTTTGTCTTACATGGAAACTTGCTAAACAAGCCTTCTTTCCTGTCCAAAGCCAGCCAAGTCCTACACTGCCCAAATGCCTACAGGGGATGTGGTTGGAAAGCTCATGCTTTGCCTAAGCAGGCACCACAACCATTCCCTGGACAAATCATATTTCCTTTCCCACTCAGGAATTTCCATGGAGAAGCAGGATATAGAATTGTTCACCTGGTTGGAGGAGAGGAAGTAGACAGACATATAGAGAGGAGTGAGTTTAGGAGAATAGTTAAGTCACATTTAAGACAGAGCATCATCAAGTGGAGAGCGCGAACTCCTGCTGCCTGGGGGAGGGGAGATTGTTTATTTGATAATCTAGACTCTATGGCTGTGTTAGATTCTTCCATTTCTGCAATAGTACAGTCGGTGTGAGATCTGGCCATATGGTATTCTCTCTTACTGGAGACTCCCAGTAAACTGCCATTACATAAGATAACCTGAATGAGTTACACCCCAAAGGGATAATAAGGCACATTCTATGTCTTCATCTAAGTCACTGAAAGAAAAGAATGTTGCTTAGGGCAGGGAAAGTGATAGAATTTTGCATGCCACCAGAGACCTTCCTGAAGAGTGACATCAATGTGGATCAACACTTGTGGAAGACATTGCTAGTGCTCAGTGATATCCATATTCTCCTCTTCTTTCTGGCCACATGGCTAAACCTCATTTCCCAGCCCCCGTGTACTGTGTGCTCCCATGTGACTGAATTCTTGCCAGTGGAATGTGGGTGGAGATTATGTACACCATTTCTAGTCCTGGCTTGCAGAAATCTCCCACACAAGATTTTCCTCTCTACTCTTTCTCTGGAAGCCTTAGAGGTCATAAATTAAAGATGGTAGTATCATAATATGGAAGGACCCATGCATCTGAATGACTATGTGGGGACAAAGTTTCTCTTGCTGATCATATTTTACTGTGATGTGAGCAAGGAACTTTACTGTCTAAGCCATTCAAATTTTGGGGTGAGTTGTTAAAACAGTTAGTATACCCTGACTAATACAGGAATGGGTACCAGAAGTGGGGTTCAAACCCACATAGGCATACGATTAGTTCAATCAACTTCAATTTAGCAAATTATATTACCAGTCAGTTCATTTTTGTCCATATTTTCCATAAGAATAAGATTTGAGATTTTTGTAAAATACTCTGCATAAATCAGGTATAATTATGTGCATTGCTTTTCCCTGATCCACCGGGTGACTTACTCTGATATATCACTAAAAAAGATACAGAGTCAGTTTGGCCTGACTTGAGTCCTTCATTCGTTTGTTTGTTCTTTTTTTCCTCCCTCTGACCCTCCCCTATTTTGTCTTTCTTTTGCCAGGAGTTAAAAGACTACCACTTTAAGAGTCAAATTAATTTTTTTTTTCTGGGAAACATCCTCAACTTCATGGTTCTATAATTCCTCAAAATCTACATTTCTCCTTTTTTTGAAAAGCAAGACATTTGTTCTTTTTCAGTAGATTTAGCTTCCATGAATGTATAAAAAATATGTACTTCTGCCACTTCACAGAAAATGCCAGAACCTTACGACAGTTCAACTCCATTTACTGCCTCCTACCATAATAAATTCCATTTACTAAAGCTATGTGCCAGTATTCTAAACACTGCATACATATTAACTCATTTAATCCTCACTGCAACCCTGTGAGGCTGATAATTTATTATCCCCATTGTATAGTTGAGAAAACTGATGCTCATAGAAGTGACATAATTTCCCTTGGGATTTTCCAGTTTATAAGTGGCAGCGCTGGGATTCCAATCCCAGCAGTCTTCCCTCAGAGGCCACATGCCCAACCACCAAGCTCGACAAGTATCAGCTGCTGATGTCTAGGCTGGGTTTTGTTTGTTTTGATTGTGTTTTGGCTCCTTTCCCAAATGTATCATCCCTGCTTTACCCCCCCGCCCGCCCCCAGTAGTGTCCTGGTGAACACAGAAGGGGCACCCTAGCCCAGCAGGATTCAATGAACAGACTGGACAAGGAAATCCAGACCTCTGGGGGGTTTGAACCAAGTCTGCTACTCTCAACAGGGAGGATGAAGGTGTCCTTGGCCCTCCTGCCACTGCTCAGCCCCAACGTCAGTGGAGCCCACCAAAGCCATGTTCTTGGACACTCGCTCCATTACTACCTGGTAACTTCCCTTGGAGCACTTGGGGGGCAAAGGAGAGGGAACATGCCTGCAATATAATTAACACTATAACAACTTGTTTCCCCCTTGGAGAATTACACCATTAGCTGCTTCAATTGTGCATGAAATATAAATTACATTACTCGGAGGCATCATGTTGGAGCAGACACGATGCTAAGTGACGAGGCTCTCCATGGTGCATCCCACTCCCTAGCCAGCAGGTCAGAAGGAACACGGGCCCTGAAGCCTACAGCGATCTGCCTATGGTCTCCTTGGCTGTTGCATCCTCAGAGGGCCCAACATGGAGACTCTTTCCTGGGCAGTGGAGACTCTTTCCTGGGCAGTCCAGGAAGCCAGGTCCTGGGAGCATCATCTCTAGCACTTTTTGTTGTGTGCATGTATGAATGTGTGTGTGTGTGTGTGTGTGTGCAGGCACACACATTTTGGAAAGCTGGAGGAGCCAGTCCAGAGTATTAAATATCTGTCTGGGAGTGGGCGCAGCAGCTCACACCTATAATCCTAGCATTTTGGGAGGCTGAAGCAGGAGGATTGCTTGAACCCAGGAGTTTGAGACTAGCCTGGGCAACACAGTGAGACTTTGTCTCTACTAAGTCTCTACTGAAAAAAAAAATAGCTGAATGTAGTGGCACACACCTGTAGTCCCTGCTACTCAGGAGGCTGAAGGGGGAGGATCCCTTGAACCCAGAAGTTGGAGGCTGCAGTGAACTATGATTGGGCCACAGCATTCCCATCTGGGTGACAGAGTGAGACCCTGTCTCAAACAAACACACAAACAAATAAATATCTGTCAGGCTGAGTGAGAAGTGAGTGGCCAAATCCACTTGAGAAGGGAGGGAGGTAATCCTTCACCGGGCAGATCCAAACTGGTCCCCAGCATGCATTTTTCCTTACATTCATTCATTTGGCTTGCTGGAAATGCTCTGATCCCCTACCTGGTCTAGGCCTACATAACTCCCTACTTGCTTGCCACACCAGCTTTCTGGCCACTAACTTAAGCCAGCTTGAGACACTCATTCTGTATATAACTGGGATAGGTTCAGAAGGTGCCGAGAGATATGCTGCAGGATTTTGGCCAGTCCTCCTTCTTTGAAGACAGTAAAAGAACTTTCCAAATCCTGGTGTCATGAGAAGGTGTCCTTGCTTTTTCAGAAGAGGCACAGGTTTCATTTGTACCTGTTTCCATATTGAGAGGGGGAAGTGACACTGGGTAAAATTAACAGTGACCACCATTGTACCTTTTATGAAGCCACCATACCTCCAACCCAGGGGCCCCATTCTTCCCCTCTTCCTGGTCCTGGAATACTGGGTCCAGCCTGGTTCCATGGAAAGAATGGGAAGGGCTGTCCCTGGGTGCTGTTAGCAGCTGCTTGGGAGGCTCAGAGCCAGCTTCTCTCACCAGAGCCCCTGTTAGGGCAGGAAGTTTGGAAACCCATCCTGAAGCTGCAGGAGAAATTTGGGAAAATATCGTGCAATTACCCTAATGACAGCTGTACAAATCACACAGCCACCCCTCAAATCCCCTGCCGCTGAGTAGAGCCAAAAACTGGAAGAGCCAAAACCCACATATGGATTCAGGGAGACCTCTGGAAGCTGTCCCTGCGGAAGGCCTGTGTTGGGGTAAGGAGGGAGGGCAGTGAGAGCTGCAAAAGCTCCAGGGTCTCAAGCTCTGCTGGAAGGGAGGGGACCGCTTCAAGGCAGCCCCCTCCTGCACAAACCCATTCAGGCCAGAGCCACCCCATAGAAGTCCTACCGTCTGCCCTCTCCCTGACCGGCTTCCCACCTCACACTCCCTCCCAGACCAGACCAGCTCAGAAGACTCTTTGAACAGGGTACATGGGATAGGGCGACAGCTGTCAGCTGTTAGTGCCCTGGCTTGGGAAACCTCCTCCCTTCTGCAGATCCAAATATTTTCTTGGACTTCAATCAAGACCCAGATCAAGCCTGTCTTCCCCTTTTCTCACAGAGCCATCCTAGGTTCCCTCCCACAGGCTGGTCAGAGCCACTAAAAGCACTCAGTTGTGCTATGCAGTCCGCCTCTTAGTCCGGATTCCCATAGAACCATCTGCTGTGAGAAATCACAAAACTGCCAGATGGGGGACAGGGAGGTGCTTCTGTTCCAGCTATCTCTCTCTGGCTGTATCATAGTTCAAGGCACACAGTAGGTGTTAAATCACAGATGTGCAGTGCGGTGGGAAAAGATTGTTCTACTAGTCTGACAACATAGGCTGGGATTCTAGGTAGGTATTAGCATCTTCATTTTACAGATCCTGAAACTGAGACTTGAGAGGCACAGAGGTAGCTGACAGGTACTTGGTGTGTGTTGGGCACTTATGCCAGGTTGAGAATTGGGCACTGGGGATACAGATGTAAGTCATCATCCCTGCCTTTCCATGGCGGGGTCAGGGGAGGTTACTGTTGAAAGACAGGGTGGGAGACTCAGCTTCTTTGCTTTGGTAGATTGCAGGGTTGTGGAGAAGCCCATCCCTGGGGCTCAGCTCCTGGGGAGTTCTGAACAATTTACTGAAAAAGAAAGACAAGAGAAGGAAGACCTTGGCTGTGAACTCTTGGCTGGCAGGGCAGTCCCTTGCGTATAGATCGGATGAGAACTGGCAAGACATTAGAGACTGTGTGGTCTAGTGAGGAATCTGAAAAGATGAATGATTTTCTCAAGGATAAGGAGGTTTCTAATATAATTCATAACAACAATAGCACTCTTTTTTCGAAAGGGTTACCCTGTGGCAGGCCTGGTGCTGAATTCCTTCCCCACATTATCTCTGTAACGGAAAAGGGTACTGGTGGCAACTGTAGCTTCTGTTGCCAGACTGCCCAGGGTTCCAATCCTGGCTCTCTCATCTCCCAGCTCTGTGACTTTGGGCAAGTCACTGAAGCTCCTTGTGCCTCCAACTCTGTCTGTAGAATGGAAATGTGAATAGGGTTTTTACCTCACTAAGTTGTTGTGGGGATTGAATGAATTAACATATACAAAGAGCTTAGAATCCTGGTTCTCCAAGTGTGATCTGTGGACCAGCATTGCCTGGGAGCTCCTTAAAAATTCAGGATATCAGCAGACCTGCTGAATCTACATCTGCATGCCTACAAGACCTCCAGGGGGTTCATGTGGAAGTTGGAAGCACTGGCTGGTAACAGTGCCTGAACTAAGTGCTCTATAACTGTTGGCTGTGATTACTGTTATTATTTATTATCCCATCTAATCCTGAAGCACACCCACTGGGCAGGAAACCATGACTCGGAGTAGGTAACAACTCTGCCTCAGCTCCCACAGCCAGGAGGAGGTAGGATTCCAGACAGTCAGCAATCAGCCTGGTGTGCCTGTGACTGAGGGGCTTTCAGTGCTAAATCGGGAACAGACAGGGGAAACCGGTGTGACTGGTTACCCTCAGTGCAGATCACTCCATGGTTCTGGGGCCTTGGTGACTAAGGGGTGCAGCATCATTACAGCACACACTTCAAAATTGTGATTACATACACATGACATAAAATTCACCACTTTAAAGTACAATTCAATGGCATTAAGTACATTTCACAATGTTTGGCAACTGTCACCACTACCCAGTTCTGGAACTTTTTTTATACCCCAAATGGAAACCCCATACCCATTAGCAGTCATTCCTTATTCCTTCTTTGTCCCAGCTCTTGGCAACCACGAATCTACTTTCTGTTTCTATAGATTTGCCTATTTTGGACACTTCACATGAATGGAATCATACAATATGTTGCTTTTTGTCTTTCACTTAGCATAATGTTTTGGAGATTCATCCATGTTGTAGCATGTGTCAGCATTTCATCCCTTTTTATGGCTGAATAATATTTCATTGTATGTATAAACTATATTTTGTTGATCCATTCATCCATTGATGGACACCTGGGTTGTTTCCACCTTTTGGCTCTTGTGAATAATGCTGCTATGAACATCCATGTAAAAGTATCTGTTTGCATCCCTTTCAATTCTTTGAGGACGTGTATGTAGGAGAGGAATTAGAGGATCATATGGCAATTCTGTGTTGAACTTGTTGACAATCAACATATGTTTTTAAGTCCCCTCATGTGTAAGCACTGAAGAGTCCTTTAAGATCTAGCAAGAAACAACACCTAGATCCTGCCCTTGAGGGCCTCCAGTCCAGGGGTGAGTTGGAGGGCTTGCCTGTTGAGGCCCAGGGTCCCCCACAGTCCCACTCCCCTCTCTGCATCCTCCTTCAGGGAACTGGAGGAGCATTCGCTTTGGGATAAGCCAGCCCCGGAGATTTTTGTTGCTCCCTGACACTTAAGAAAATCAGTGAAAACAACAGCAGCAACAACAGCAGCAACAAAACTAGCGGACAGCACTGAAGTGTACTGTGGCTCTCAAGTGTGGGGCCATAGCAGCAGTGAGTTAAGGGATGTGGGAGGGAAGGTGGTGGGGGGAAAGGAGAGAGAATCAATTTCTGGATCCATCCTTGGGAAAGCAGGAGTCACTTCAAAGCAAAAGGATGAAAATATCTCTCTGCTTTCAGGAGGAACCCCTCAGCTGAGCAACCCCTTGCCCTGAACATGCCGGGTCTGGTCGCGTTTAAGGGCTAGGCGTGGGCGGGCACACAGGAAAGTGTTTGATGCCTGGGTGGTCACCGCTCAGGGGCCTCCTGTGTATTCTGGGCTAATTAATGGTCTTCAGTGATTCCCTGGGGATTCTTTCGCAGTGACCTGTGGCCCCCTGAGGCATGATGCCAGGTGAAAGCTATTGTGGAGAAGCGGGAGGGTGGACCCAGAGACACCCCCACCCGGGCTGAAGCAGGGAGCTGGGCTGGCTCCCTCACCTTGACATGGAGGGATGAGAAGTTGGCTTTGCTGATTCTCTGGGTTAGAAGTCAAGATTGAGCTAGAGAAGGGGGAGCAGAGGGAGGAAGGAGGAGGAGAAGGAGGATGAGAGAGCTTTTCCTAGAGGAAATAATAACCAGAAGGGCTACAAGTCAGGATGAAGGGTGGCGGGCCGGCAGGCAGAAGCTGTGCTGAGGTTGCTGCATCATGGAGGAGGGGAGAGTGGAGGGTGAGAGGTCAGTGAAGGCTGGCCTCAAAGCTGCCTCGAAGAATGTTTCCACTTCCTAACCCCGCTGCACAGGCTGGTTTTCTGTCTCTCTACTGTAAACACTCCAGCCTTCACCTCCACCGTGCACTGAACCCCAAAGTGGGGCCCTTATCTGCCCGCCCCTCCCACCAACCTGTCCCTGTTGCCATGGAAACTATCTCCGGGGTAAGGTGATCTCTCTCTACTTGCAACCTCCCTGCTTTCAGCACCAATCAATCAAACCCCCCAACCCCATCTCTAAGGGGGAGGTCCTAGGGGAGAGTAAGGAAGGAGAGAAATTTAACACAGGAAAAAGAACAACATTAATGAGAAATGAACAAAGAGAGGGGGTGATGTAATTCCGGCTGTTGATCAATTCCTTTTGTCCCTCCAGCAACCACACCTTTCCCGTGCTTCACTCGTTGGGGAGGAAGGGACTCTCGTGGGGGGGTTTCCAGAGTTGCCCTGGACCTAGGGCAGTATTCTGGCCACGGAGGTCTTCTGAGGATTTGCCTCTCCTCTGAAGGAAGGTCACAGGAATGACAAATCAGCCTGGTCATGGATAATTAGAGATGGACTAGAGCTTACCTGCCAGAGTGAGCAAGGTCATAACTGGGCTCACCACTGAGGATTTATTTCCTGTGGCAGATTGTATTTTGCACAAATGGCTGAAACAATAGTTTCTGTCCTATATGCTCCTCTGGAAAATGGTCTCACTCCCATACAAAGACGGACTCTGTGTCCCCTCCCTTTGGACCTGGGCAGGACTTATGGCTGCCTCTACGAATAGAGTACAGCAGAAGTGATGTTACGTGACTTCCAAGGCTAGGTCAGAAAAGGCAATGCAACTTTTGCCTAGATCTCTCTCTCTCTCTCTCTCTCTCAGGACATGATCCGCGGAGCCCAGTTACCTTACTGTGAGGAAGCCCAGACGATGCAGAGATGCGTGGAGAGATTCCTGACAACAGCCCCCACTGAGTCCCAGTTAACAGCCAGCATCCACAGCCAGACATGCAAATGATTATGCTTTTTGATATGACTCCAGTATCAGCCACCGTCTGCCTGAAACCATGGGGAGAATCGCCTAGCTGAGCCCAGCCAATCCCAGAACCACAGGAGACAATGATAACTGATTGTTGCAGTTTTATGCCATTAGGTTTGGGGTGGCTGGTTTCACAGCAATAGAAAACTAGGATGAAGCTGGACATTAGGAGTTAGAAGTTTGGATTCTATGGCAAGATTTGCCACAACACACCCACTTTAGACTCTCAACTTATCTGCCTCTAAAAACACAGAGGTTCACTGGTTTCTCATGACCTGTTTGATGGTTGGTTTTACATTCACACATAGTCATAATCAGTCACTACTCTGTAAAATGCTGTGAGAGATCTAGGGGATCCAGATGACAACTTTGTGCTCCAAAAGAAATGAACATCACATTTCCCCTGGGCACCTGTTATTGCGGTTTGCTCATGGATTACCTATAGATTGTCTATTCTTGTTAATTACAAAACCAGTGGCTACCTGTATGTTTTTCCAATACCTCCTTCTATTTGTGAAGTATTGACCAATTTTCCATCTGAACTCGGCACTGCCTCCTCTGTAAGTAGCTGTCACATTGTTTTCTGTTCACAAACTTCTTTAAAGTTGTATATATCAGTGGTTCTCAAACTTTAGCATTCATCAGAATCACCTGCAGGCCTTGTTAAAAACAGAGTCCTGGATTTCAGCCTCAGAATTTCTAATTCAGTAGGTCTGAGGTGAGGCTTGAGAATTTGTGTTTCTAACGAGCTTCCATACGATATCAATAGATACTGCTGGTCCATGGACCCTGCTTTTGGTAGCATGGTAATATATTGTTACCTCAATTTCTTTTATTTCCTTTTCAGCCTATTACAGTGTGGTTTTCTCCTCTATCATGGTTCCTGTGAAGGTCACAAATGCTTTTGCAATAGTCAAAACTAATGACTTCTGCTCATTCCTGACCCTCTTTTGACGTCTATGCATCATCAAATGCCATTGACTGCCTTTTCTTTTCTTGCAGCGTCCTCCTTTGTCTCTTGCTTACTCACCTCTCCTAGTTCTGAACCTGTCTATGGCTCTTTTTCTATCTCCTTCCCTC